>NW_027475310.1:72500-80000 GCF_051020985.1 Nomia melanderi | reverse complement strand
CTTTTCTACGAGAAAAGATAAACGTATTTTACGGGGATACGGAAACGTTACCACGTGGTGTCACACACGATCGTCCGTCTCTTCTCTATAGCAGAAACCGATAAAAATACACCTCCCGAAAGAGAGTATATGGTGATTCTTTTTATATATATATATTTCGAAATACAACTGAACGTGGCGGAAGCGCACGGTGGTGGTCCAGCGAGGACACGCGACGACGGGGAATAAGAACTATTCGACCCGTTACGAATACGCATGCTCGTCCCGCACGATTTTAACACACACCGTGTTTTTCTCCAGTCGTCAAAGCGTTCGTGCGTCGAATTCGAAAAATAAAAAAAAAAGAAAAACACCTTTTCTCTCTCTCGGGGTAAAAGAGTCGATGTGTATTGTGTATAAAGGTTCTGCGAGAAGTCTCGTTTTGACGTGTGTTCCGCCGATAACGACGATCCTCCGAAACGGGGATACAGAAACGTTACACCTCACAACACGATCTCCGTCTCTTCTCTATAGCAGAAACCGATAAAAATACACCTCCCGAAAGAGAGTATATGGTGATTCTTTTTATATATATATATTTCGAAATTCAACTGAACGTGGCGGAAGCGCACGGTGGTGGTCCAGCGAGGACACGCGACGACGGGGAATAAGAACTATTCGACCCGTTACGAATACGCATGCTCGTCCCGCACGATTTTAACACACACCGTGTTTTTCTCCAGTCGTCAAAGCGTTCGTGCGTCGAATTCGAAAAATAAAAAAAAGAAATACACCTTTTCTCTCTCTCTCGGGGTAAAAAGAGTCGATGTGTATTGTGTATAAAGGTTCTGCTGCGAGAAGTCTCGTTTTGCCGTGTGTTTCGGTAACGACGATCCTCCGAAACGTACATCTCATTCGTAAGAGAGGAAGAAAACAATCTCCCTGGGGCCAGTCGGTAATATACCGACATACGACGTGTCGTGCACATCCGTCTCACGCACGGTATACAAAATATGAATAAAACGTGTGTAGTCTCTCTCTCTCGACTTCTTAATATTTTCTTTCACCTCTGACGCATCATTTCAGGTGACGTCGGGAGCGCGGGAAAAAAAATTTTTCTAAACACACGAAACCGTTCATCTCACGAACAGCCGAAAAAGTTGTCGCTCAGATCCATATCGCAGTGGAGCGGTATCCGCGGGCGGTCGTAATTGAACGACGCACGACGCCGCGAACACTCACGCGAGTCCATACAAACGATTCCGATCGTTTTGCAACAACTAGAACGTACACTGTCCGTGAAATTCACAGAATTTTCGCGTGTCCGCGACAAACGCCGACGAGACACCCATCGTTCGCTCGTACGTAGCATCCTTCTCTTAACCCGACTCAGAGACGTTCTTTGCGCCCTTCGGTAAAAAAACGTTCGATCCGAAGAGGTGAACGACGGCGGGGATTTGACAGAGCTACGCAAGCAGTGTATGGTACGTAAACGACCCTCAGCCAGGCGTGGTCCAGGAATTGTATCCGTGGACCGCAATGTGCGTTCGAAATGTCGATGTTCATGTGTCCTGCAGTTCACACGTTGACGCGCAATTAGCTGCGTTCTTCATCGACCCACGAGCCAAGTGATCCACCGTTCAGGGTAATCGTATAAATTTTATATTTCACATATATAATTTTATTCTCACTTGTTCGACCTAATATCTCTCTTCTTTCAAAGAGAAGATAAAAGTTGATACCTGAATCTCCGACCAGCGCGCGAAGGAGATTCAGGCGTCGCCTTGGAGACGACACCGAAGCCTTTCGAGACGAAAAACGTTCAAGTAATATGTATATATTTCTCGACGTTCCGGGCGTATAGTGCATTCAAAAACCCGCGAAAGACGCAGAAGACTCGCACGCGTGGAAACGACGGGGATATATTTTGTATCCTACCCGATACTGAATCCATCGCGTGCAGTCGACCCTCGCGTTCTTCCGATCAGACGCATCTATTGTTGCGCGCATGTTTTCGCGTCGCATCGCGCGAAACGTTGCACGAATCGTACCGATCGATCGATTGAAAGCAAATAATGAAAAAAGACTTCACAGCTGGCTCTTTGCCGGTCATTCGTCCCATGTTATCTCTTGCCGCGAAATTGGCGCGCAAGAGTTGGGTGTCAGACGCGCGGCTTTAAAACGAGCTTCACGGCCGGTCCCTTCGTTACCGCTTTCGTTCTTTCTCTCGGAACGACCATGAACGAACACGACGAGCGACGCTACGGCATACACACGTCCACGGATTCGATTAAAAAAACAGACTTCACAGCTGGCTCTTTGCCGGTCATTCGTCCCATATTATCTCTTGCCGCGAAATTGGCGCGCAAGAGTTGGGTGTCAGACGCACGGCTTTAAAACGAGCTTCACGGCCGGTCCTCTCAATTCCGTGTACGGTACACGCAAGATGCGGGTTCCACTTCCAGACTACCCGGTCCCTTCTCTCTACGAGAATCGATAGTAGAAGAACGGCTCGAAAACGCGTCTCAGAGACTAGGGGAAAAGAAGCGGTATGCGAGCGAAACGAAAACGCATTATGGAAACGTCGCGAAACAATGTTCGACGGTTGCTCGGTTCCAATCGTGCGGCCGTTTCAATTTCTCGTGCGCTTCACCGTCCCTCCGTAACTCTGGCCGATCGCGTATACCGAAGAGCCGACACGCGCAAAAACCACAGGCATTGTATACTGTGTATATATATATATATATGTTACAGTCACAGCCTTCGCGCGTTTTACTCTCCGACGCGGGGTTTCCACGACGAAAGAGAGACAGTTTCGTGGCGGGTGACTCGGCCGAATCGCTACGACGGGTATTTCTATTATAGAACGAATCATCGCCACCCTTTACCAGTGCCCGACGAAGGAATCACAAGGTCATCTGGAGTTTACAATGCCAGCGACGGTAATTCCAACGAAGACCCGATAAGTCAACTCATCGTTCTATTTCTCCCCGTACAGAAAAGCGAATCGACGCTAATGCACCTCGCGCAAGCACGAACGTTCTCTTCGCGTGGATCGTCCCATCGTCCAAAGATGTAAAGACGCATTGGAGATCGTGGTCTCTGGCGGGCTCATTGCACGCCCCACTGCATATCTTTCCTCGAATCGAGAATGATTCGTCCACTAAGGCTGCGAAACTACGCGTCGAGGAAACTAGGGGAAAGAAGCGGGATGCGAGCGAAACGACAATACATTATGGAAACGTCGCGAAACAATGTTCGGCGGTTGCTCGTTTCCTCCTGCGGACGTTTCATTGCTCGGGCGCTTCACGTCCCTCCGTAACCTTCGCGCGATCGCGTGCCCCGGAGAGCCGGCAACCGGTGAACCACAGGCGTATAAACTATAGTCTTCTATAGCAAGCCTTCGGCGGTTACTCTCCGACGCGGGGATTCCACGACGAGAGAGAATTTCGTGGCGGGTGACATCGGTCGAAACGCTACGACGGGTATTTCTATTATAGAACGAATCATCGCCACCCTTTACCAGTGCCCGACGAAGGAATCACAAGGTCATCTGGAGTTTACAATGCCAGCGACGGTAATTCCAACGAAGACCCGATAAGTCAACTCATCGTTCTATTTCTCCCCGTACAGACAAGCGAATCAACGCTATCGCACCTCACGCATGCACGAACGTTCTCTTCGCGTGAATCGTCCCATCGTCGAAAGATATAGCCGCTTGGAGATCGTGGCCCATCAAGTTCTTCCGTAACTCCTGCGCGATCGCGTACCCCGGAGAGCAGGCAACCGGTGAACCACAGGCGTATAAACTATAGTCTTCTATAGCAAGCCTTCGCGTTTACTCTACGACGCGGGGATTCCACGACGAGAGAGATTTTCGTGGCGGGTGACACGGCCGAATCGCTACGACGGGTATTTCTATTATAGAACGAATCATCGCCACCCTTTACCAGTGCCCGACGAAGGAATCACAAGGTCATCTGGAGTTTACAATGCCAGCGACGGTAATTCCAACGAAGACCCGATAAGTCAACTCATCGTTCTATTTCTCCCCGTACAGAAAAGCGAATCGGCGCTATCGCACCTCACGCAAGCAGGAATGATCTCTTCGCGTGGATCGTCCCATCGTCGAAAGATGTAAGACGTACAGAAATCGTGGTCCATCACGATTATTCGTAACTCTCCGAGTCGCGTATCTGAGAGTAGGGCAAACGGAGAACCACAGGCATAAATAATACTATATATTTCTTATATAGTTAGCCTTCGCGTTTTACTCTCCGACATGGGGATTCCACGACGAGAGAGAGTTTCGTGGCGGGTGACTCGGCCGAATCGCTACGACGGGTATTTCTATTATAGAACGAATCATCGCCACCCTTTACCAGTGCCCGACGAAGGAATCACAAGGTCATCTGGAGTTTACAATGCCAGCGACGGTAATTCCAACGAAGACCCGATAAGTCAACTCATCGTTCTATTTCTCCCCGTACAGAAAAGCGAATCGACGCTATCGCACCTCGCGCGAGCACGTAACTACTCTTCGCGTGGATCGTCCCATCGTCGAAAGATGTAAGACGCACGGAAATCGTGGCCCATCAACGTTTTTTTGTAACTCTGCCGATCGCGTATCACAGAGCCGAGACGCACATACCACAGGCGTATAATACCGTTTTCTTTCGTATGGTAAGCCTTCGCGTTTACTCTTCGGCGCGGGGTTTCCACGTCGAGAGAGACTTTCGTGGCGGGTGACATCGGTCGAAACGCTACGACGGGTATTACTATTATAGAACGAATCATCGCCACCCTTTACCAGTGCCCGACGAAGGAATCACAAGGTCATCTGGAGTTTACAATGCCAGCGACGGTAATTCCAACGAAGACCCGATAAGTCAACTCAACGTTCTATTTCTCCCCGTACAGAAAAGCGAATCGACGCTGTTGCACCTCACGCAAGCACGAACGTTCTCTTCGCGTGGATCGTCCCATCGTCGAAAGATGTAAGACGCACGGAAATCGTGGCACATCACGTGTTTTCGGAACTCTGTCGACCGCGTATCTCAGAGACGACGCGCGCGAACCACTGGCATATACTATTATATATCGCGTTTTACCCTCCGACGCGGGGATTCCACGACGAGAGAGAGTTTCGTGAGCGGGTTGACTCGGAAGAAACGCTACGACGGGTATTTCTATTGTAGAACGCATCATCGCCACCCTTTACCAGTGCCCGACGAAGGAATCACAAGGTCATCTGGAGTTTACAATGCCAGCGACGGTAATTCCAACGAAGACCCGATAAGTCAACTCAACGTTCTATTTCTCCCCGTACAGAAAAGCGAATCGACGCAATCGCACCATACGCGTGCACGTAAACAACTCTTCGCGTGGATCGTCCCATCGTCGAGAGACGTAAGTTTTCATAGTATGAATTCGCGTTTTACTCTCCGACGCGGGGATTCCACGACGAGAGAGAGTTTCGTGAGCGGGTTGACTCGGAAGAAACGCTACGACGGGTATTTCTATTATAGAACGAATCATCGCCACCCTTTACCAGTGCCCGACGAAGGAATCACAAGGTCATCTGGAGTTTACAATGCCAGCGACGGTAATTCCAACGAAGACCCGATAAGTCAACTCAACGTTCTATTGCTCCCCGTACAGAAAAGCGAATCGACGCAATCGCACCATACGCGTGCACGTAACAACTCTTCGCGTGGATCGTCCCATCGTCGAGAGACGTAAGTTTCCATACTATGAATTCGCGTTTTACTCTCCGACGCGGGGATTCCACGACGAGAGAGAGTTTCGTGAGCGGGTTGACTCGGAAGAAACGCTACGACGGGTATTTCTATTATAGAACGAATCATCGCCACCCTTTACCAGTGCCCGACGAAGGAATCACAAGGTCATCTGGAGTTTACAATGCCAGCGACGGTAATTCCAACGAAGACCCGATAAGTCAACTCAACGTTCTATTACTCCCCGTACAGAAAAGCGAATCGACGCAATCGCACCATACGCGTGCACGTAACAACTCTTCGCGTGGATCGTCCCATCGTCGAGAGACGTAAGTTTCATAGTAAGCCTTCGGCGTTTTACTCTCCGACGCGGGGATTCCACGACGAGAGAGAGAGTTTCGTGAGCGGGTTGACTCGGAAGAAACGCTACGACGGGTATTTCTATTATAGAACGCATCATCGCCACCCTTTACCAGTGCCCGACGAAGGAATCACAAGGTCATCTGGAGTTTACAATGCCAGCGACGGTAATTCCAACGAAGACCCGATAAGTCAACTCAACGTTCTATTTCTCCCCGTACAGAAAAGCGAATCGACGCAATCGCACCATACGCGTGCACGTAAACAACTCTTCGCGTGGATCGTCCCATCGTCGAGAGACGTAAGTTTTCATAGTATGAATTCGCGTTTTACTCTCCGACGCGGGGATTCCACGACGAGAGAGAGTTTCGTGAGCGGGTTGACTCGGAAGAAACGCTACGACGGGTATTTCTATTATAGAACGCATCATCGCCACCCTTTACCAGTGCCCGACGAAGGAATCACAAGGTCATCTGGAGTTTACAATGCCAGCGACGGTAATTCCAACGAAGACCCGATAAGTCAACTCAACGTTCTATTACTCCCCGTACAGAAAAGCGAATCGACGCAATCGCACCATACGCGTGCACGTAACAACTCTTCGCGTGGATCGTCCCATCGTCGAGAGACGTAAGTTTCCATACTATGAATTCGCGTTTTACTCTCCGACGCGGGGATTCCACGACGAGAGAGTGTTTCGTGAGCGGGTTGACTCGGAAGAAACGCTACGACGGGTATTTCTATTATAGAACGCATCATCGCCACCCTTTACCAGTGCCCGACGAAGGAATCACAAGGTCATCTGGAGTTTACAATGCCAGCGACGGTAATTCCAACGAAGACCCGATAAGTCAACTCAACGTTCTATTGCTCCCCGTACAGAAAAGCGAATCGACGCAATCGCACCATACGCGTGCACGTAACAACTCTTCGCGTGGATCGTCCCATCGTCGAGAGACGTAAGTTTCATAAGTAAGCCTTCGGCGTTTTACTCTCCGACGCGGGGATTCCACGACGAGAGAGTGTTTCGTGGCGGGTGACTAGGCCGAAACGCTACGACGGGTATTTCTATTATAGAACGAATCATCGCCACCCTTTACCAGTGCCCGACGAAGGAATCACAAGGTCATCTGGAGTTTACAATGCCAGCGACGGTAATTCCAACGAAGACCCGATAAGTCAGCTCATCGTTCTATTTCTCCCCGTACAGAAAAGCGAATCGACGCTATCGCACCTCGCGCGAGCACGTAACAACTCTTCGCGTGGATCGTCCCATCGTCGAGAGACGTAAGACGCACGGAAATCGTGGTTCATCGCGTCTTTTCCTACTCTCTTGAATCGCAATTTCGTATAGAGCCTACACACGCGAACCACCGGCATATACTATTTCTTCTCTCATAGTAAGCCTTCGCGCGTTTTACTC
>NW_027475310.1:65000-70000 GCF_051020985.1 Nomia melanderi | reverse complement strand
ATCCAAGTAAATGTGGGTACGATCTAAGGAACCATAACTGATTTAATGAGCCATTCGCGGTTTCACCTTAATACGGCATGTACTGAGACATGCATGGCTTAATCTTTGAGACAAGCATATGACTACTGGCAGGATCAACCAGGGAGCTTCGAGTAAATTTTCATCATACGAAGCAAAAATATGTATGTATATATATATCTTAGTCGCCGACTCTCTCCCCTTAAGAGTCGGATCGACGATACTTTTTCTCGTCTTTAAGACAGTTCTCTTTCTCCTCTCTCTTCTCTCTACTCTCTTCTCTCTTCTCTTTCGAGTTGGTAAATTTCGCTCCACTATTAGATTACCAACTCCGCACGAATTACCACATGGGTATATCCGCGCATATACATCAGGAGGACCTCCAAAAATTTCAAACTCTCCCGTGTATCTCTCCGAGATCTTTTTAGAAGAAAAAGAATCTCGGATGTCACATCGACTTTCAGGTTTGTAAGCACGTATGCTCGAGCGCTCTCCATCGTGTAAGCACGGACATAACGCACGAAGTCCGAAGACCGCGTACGTTAACATGCTGGACATATCGAGAAAGCGCGAACCATGCTAGGCGTACCCATGTCGAGGCCCTCGCGTTAAAGATCATACTCTTCTTTTCGTTCTCTCTTCTTTGCCCAGAAATAATATATATTTCTTATAATATATACCTCTTAGTTTATGTATTTCTCTCTTAGGACACCTCAATTTTATATGTATATATTATATTTCATTCGAACAATTTTTGTTCGTCGCCCCTTTTTGTGTGTAGTATTTCGTTTGGTCTTTGCCATTAAATTTTTGTATACGAAAAATATATTTTCGCTCGGATAGAAAACCCCTTTTGGGTTTCTGAGAGTTGATGTGAGAGTCGTACAAGTATAACGAATATACGTTGTATCCAACCCAACATTCTGGGCTTACCACATAAGGGCCATTCGGTCTGAGACACCGACCCGTGGTCATGCTGTGTAGAGAAAAATTCGCAACGGAACGCGGTACAGAACAGTCGAGGAATGGACCTCGAGGAGCTGAACGACTGCTTCTCGACCGAGATCGTAGAATAGCCGCTCGCCCGCCGCTGCGCCGACCGGTCCGCTCGAACCGACGTGCTCTCTTATAGTAACCAAACGGGCGGCCGCGACGACCGCGGCGCCGGCCGCTCAGCACGGGCGCTTATGGTGGTAAACTGCCGCGCGTACAGACCAACCGGCCGGGCTGCTGGTACTTAGCCGCTGAAACTATGGTCGATTCGAACATATATTAACATACGATTTTTATTCGATAAATCGTTATTGTACATATTAAACGTTAGTTTCCACCGAAAGAAAAATTTTTTAGAATTTTTTTTTTCCAAAAATTGCAAGAGTAAACTTTTTTAATATTCGATTTAAAAATTTTTAAATGCTTAATCCTTACATTAAACTACTGGGAGAACTCAGAAATCATAATGAAAAAAATTACAAAAATTTATTTTTCTCAGAAACTCCGAAAAACAGAGTGGTCGAATCCGTGCAAGCCGGAATTTTTCTAAGTCCCCACGGTCAAGAGTAAACTTTTTTAATAAGCGTTTTAAAATTATTTCAATGTTTAATCCATGCGTAAACATGATGTTTATTAACGTTTTTAACATTAAAAAAAATTACAAAAATTTATTTTTCAAAAAAAATGGAAAAAACCGATTCGTCGGAGCGAGGTGTCCAGCCCGTGCGGTAATTCCAGCAGGCGAATCGGACTTCCCGAAATTTTTCTAAGTCCCACGGTCGACACCAACTTTTTTAATAAGCGTTTTAAAATTATTTCAATGTTTAATCCATGCGTAAACATGACGTTTATTAACGTTTTTAACGTTAAAAAAAATTACAAAAATTTATTTTTCGGAAAAAATGGAAAAAACCGATTCGTCGGAGCGAGCTGTCCAGCCCGTGCGGTAATTCCAGCAGGCGAATCGGACTTCCCGAAATTTTTCTAAGTCCCACGGTCGACACCAACTTTTTTAATAAGCGTTTTAAAATTATTTCAATGTTTAATCCATGCGTAAACATGACGTTTATTAACGTTTTTAACGTTAAAAAAAATTACAAAAATTTATTTTTCGGAAAAAATGGAAAAAACCGATTCGTCGGAGCGAGGTGTCCAGCCCGTGCGGTAATTCCAGCAGGCGAATCGGACTTCCCGAAATTTTTCTAAGTCCCACGGTCGACACCAACTTTTTTAATAAGCGTTTTAAAATTATTTCAATGTTTAATCCATGCGTAAACATGACGTTTATTAACGTTTTTAACATTAAAAAAAATTACAAAAATTTATTTTTCGGAAAAAATGGAAAAAACCGATTCGTCGGAGCGAGCTGTCCAGGCCGTGCGGTAATTCCAGCAGGCGAATCGGACTTCCCGAAATTTTTCTAAGTCCCACGGTCGCCAACTTTTTTAATAAGCGTTTTAAAATTATTTCAATGTTTAATCCATGCGTAAACATGACGTTTATTAACGTTTTTAACGTTAAAAAAAATTACAAAAATTTATTTTTCGGAAAAAATGGAAAAAACCGATTCGTCGGAGCGAGCTGTCCAGCCCGTGCGGTAATTCCAGCAGGCGAATCGGACTTCCCGAAATTTTTCTAAGTCCCACGGTCGACACCAACTTTTTTAATAAGCGTTTTAAAATTATTTCAATGTTTAATCCATGCGTAAACATGACGTTTATTAACGTTTTTAACGTTAAAAAAAAATTACAAAAATTTATTTTTCGGAAAAAATGGAAAAAACCGATTCGTCGGAGCGAGGTGTCCAGCCCGTGCGGTAATTCCAGCAGGCGAATCGGACTTCCCGAAATTTTTCTAAGTCCCACGGTCGACACCAACTTTTTTAATAAGCGTTTTAAAATTATTTCAATGTTTAATCCATGCGTAAACATGACGTTTATTAACGTTTTTTAACATTAAAAAAAATTACAAAAATTTATTTTTCGGAAAAAATGGAAAAAACCGATTCGTCGGAGCGAGGTGTCCAGCCCGTGCGGTAATTCCAGCAGGCGAATCGGACTTCCCGAAATTTTTCTAAGTCCCACGGTCGACACCAACTTTTTTAATAAGCGTTTTAAAATTATTTCAATGTTTAATCCATGCGTAAACATGACGTTTATTAACGTTTTTAACGTTAAAAAAAAATTACAAAAATTTATTTTTCGGAAAAAATGGAAAAAACCGATTCGTCGGAGCGAGGTGTCCAGCCCGTGCGGTAATTCCAGCAGGCGATCCGGGGTACTCGAAATTTTTCTAAGTCCCGACGGTCAAGAGTAAACTTTTTCATCACATATTTCAAAATTTTTTTAATGTTTAATCCACGCATAAAAACGCAGTTTATTAACGTTTTTAACGTTGAGAAAATTGACAAAAATTTTTTTTTCACTGAAAATGGAAAAAATGTATCGGTCGATGCGGGCTATCCAGGCCGTGCGGTAATTCCAGCAGGCGATCCGGGGTACTCGAAATTTTTCTAAGTCCCGACGGTCAAGAGTAAACTTTTTCATCACATATTTCAAAATTTTTTTAATGTTTAATCCACGCATAAAAACGCAGTTTATTAACGTTTTTAACGTTGAGAAAATTGACAAAAATTTTTTTTTCACTGAAAATGGAAAAAATGTATCGGTCGATGCGGGCTATCCAGGCCGTGCGGTAATTCCAGCAGGCGATCCGGGGTACTCGAAATTTTTCTAAGTCCCGACGGTCAAGAGTAAACTTTTTCATCACATATTTCAAAATTTTTTTAATGTTTAATCCACGCATAAAAACGCAGTTTATTAACGTTTTTAACGTTGAGAAAATTGACAAAAATTTTTTTTTCACTGAAAATGGAAAAAAATGTATCGGTCGATGCGGGCTGTCCAGGCCGTGCGGTAATTCCAGCAGGCGATCCGAGGTACTCGAAATTTTTCTAAGTCCGAACGGTCAAGAGTAAACTTTTTCATCACATATTTCAAAATTTTTTTAATGTTTAATCCACGCATAAAAACGCAGTTTATTAACGTTTTTAACGTTGAGAAAATTGACAAAAATTTTTTTTTCACTGAAAATGGAAAAAATGTATCGGTCGATGCGAGCTGTCCAGGCCGTGCGGTAATTCCAGCAGGCGAATCGGACTTCCCGAAATTTTTCTAAGTCCCACGGTCAAGAGTAAACTTTTTTAATAAGCGTTTTAAAATTATTTCAATGTTTAATCCATGCGTAAACATGATGTTTATTAACGTTTTTAACATTAAAAAAAATTACAAAAATTTATTTTTCAAAAAAAATGGAAAAAACCGATTCGTCGGAGCGAGGTGTCCAGCCCGTGCGGTAATTCCAGCAGGCGAATCGGACTTCCCGAAATTTTTCTAAGTCCCACGGTCGACACCAACTTTTTTAATAAGCGTTTTAAAATTATTTCAATGTTTAATCCATGCGTAAACATGACGTTTATTAACGTTTTTAACATTAAAAAAAATTACAAAAATTTATTTTTCGGAAAAAATGGAAAAAACCGATTCGTCTCGGAGCGAGCTGTCCAGGCCGTGCGGTAATTCCAGCAGGCGAATCGGACTTCCCGAAATTTTTCTAAGTCCCACGGTCGACACCAACTTTTTTAATAAGCGTTTTAAAATTATTTCAATGTTTAATCCATGCGTAAACATGACGT
Organism: Nomia melanderi; assembly: GCF_051020985.1. NCBI lineage: Eukaryota > Metazoa > Arthropoda > Insecta > Hymenoptera > Halictidae > Nomia > Nomia melanderi. The sequence goes on along the minus strand of NW_027475310.1, from coordinate 65,295 downwards.
TTATTAACGTTTTTGACATTAAAAAAAATTACAAAAATTTATTTTTCGGAAAAAATGGAAAAAACCGATTCGTCGGAGCGTGCTGTCCAGGCCGTGCGGTAATGCCAGCAGGCGATCCGGGGTACTCGAAATTTTTCTAAGTCCCGACGGTCAAGAGTAAACTTTTTCATCACATATTTCAAAATTTTTTTAATGTTTAATCCACGCATAAAAACGCAGTTTATTAACGTTTTTAACGTTGAGAAAATTGACAAAAATTTTTTTTTCACTGAAAATGGAAAAAATGTATCGGTCG
>NW_027475310.1:52500-57500 GCF_051020985.1 Nomia melanderi | reverse complement strand
ACGTACATCTCATTCGTAAGAGAGGAAGAAAACAATCTCCCTGGGGCCAGTCGGTAATATACCGACATACGACGTGTCGTGCACATCCGTCTCACGCACGGTATACAAAATATGAATAAAACGTGTGTAGTCTCTCTCTCTCGACTTCTTAATATTTTCTTTCACCTCTGACGCATCATTTCAGGTGACGTCGGGAGCGCGGGAAAAAAAATTTTTCTAAACACACGAAACCGTTCATCTCACGAACAGCCGAAAAAGTTGTCGCTCAGATCCATATCGCAGTGGAGCGGTATCCGCGGGCGGTCGTAATTGAACGACGCACGACGCCGCGAACACTCACGCGAGTCCATACAAACGATTCCGATCGTTTTGCAACAACTAGAACGTACACTGTCCGTGAAATTCACAGAATTTTCGCGTGTCCGCGACAAACGCCGACGAGACACCCATCGTTCGCTCGTACGTAGCATCCTTCTCTTAACCCGACTCAGAGACGTTCTTTGCGCCCTTCGGTAAAAAAACGTTCGATCCGAAGAGGTGAACGACGGCGGGGATTTGACAGAGCTACGCAAGCAGTGTATGGTACGTAAACGACCCTCAGCCAGGCGTGGTCCAGGAATTGTATCCGTGGACCGCAATGTGCGTTCGAAATGTCGATGTTCATGTGTCCTGCAGTTCACACGTTGACGCGCAATTAGCTGCGTTCTTCATCGACCCACGAGCCAAGTGATCCACCGTTCAGGGTAATCGTATAAATTTTATATTTCACATATATAATTTTATTCTCACTTGTTCGACCTAATATCTCTCTTCTTTCAAAGAGAAGATAAAAGTTGATACCTGAATCTCCGACCAGCGCGCGAAGGAGATTCAGGCGTCGCCTTGGAGACGACACCGAAGCCTTTCGAGACGAAAAACGTTCAAGTAATATGTATATATTTCTCGACGTTCCGGGCGTATAGTGCATTCAAAAACCCGCGAAAGACGCAGAAGACTCGCACGCGTGGAAACGACGGGGATATATTTTGTATCCTACCCGATACTGAATCCATCGCGTGCAGTCGACCCTCGCGTTCTTCCGATCAGACGCATCTATTGTTGCGCGCATGTTTTCGCGTCGCATCGCGCGAAACGTTGCACGAATCGTACCGATCGATCGATTGAAAGCAAATAATGAAAAAAGACTTCACAGCTGGCTCTTTGCCGGTCATTCGTCCCATGTTATCTCTTGCCGCGAAATTGGCGCGCAAGAGTTGGGTGTCAGACGCGCGGCTTTAAAACGAGCTTCACGGCCGGTCCCTTCGTTACCGCTTTCGTTCTTTCTCTCGGAACGACCATGAACGAACACGACGAGCGACGCTACGGCATACACACGTCCACGGATTCGATTAAAAAAACAGACTTCACAGCTGGCTCTTTGCCGGTCATTCGTCCCATATTATCTCTTGCCGCGAAATTGGCGCGCAAGAGTTGGGTGTCAGACGCACGGCTTTAAAACGAGCTTCACGGCCGGTCCTCTCAATTCCGTGTACGGTACACGCAAGATGCGGGTTCCACTTCCAGACTACCCGGTCCCTTCTCTCTACGAGAATCGATAGTAGAAGAACGGCTCGAAAACGCGTCTCAGAGACTAGGGGAAAAGAAGCGGTATGCGAGCGAAACGAAAACGCATTATGGAAACGTCGCGAAACAATGTTCGACGGTTGCTCGGTTCCAATCGTGCGGCCGTTTCAATTTCTCGTGCGCTTCACCGTCCCTCCGTAACTCTGGCCGATCGCGTATACCGAAGAGCCGACACGCGCAAAAACCACAGGCATTGTATACTGTGTATATATATATATATATGTTACAGTCACAGCCTTCGCGCGTTTTACTCTCCGACGCGGGGTTTCCACGACGAAAGAGAGACAGTTTCGTGGCGGGTGACTCGGCCGAATCGCTACGACGGGTATTTCTATTATAGAACGAATCATCGCCACCCTTTACCAGTGCCCGACGAAGGAATCACAAGGTCATCTGGAGTTTACAATGCCAGCGACGGTAATTCCAACGAAGACCCGATAAGTCAACTCATCGTTCTATTTCTCCCCGTACAGAAAAGCGAATCGACGCTAATGCACCTCGCGCAAGCACGAACGTTCTCTTCGCGTGGATCGTCCCATCGTCCAAAGATGTAAAGACGCATTGGAGATCGTGGTCTCTGGCGGGCTCATTGCACGCCCCACTGCATATCTTTCCTCGAATCGAGAATGATTCGTCCACTAAGGCTGCGAAACTACGCGTCGAGGAAACTAGGGGAAAGAAGCGGGATGCGAGCGAAACGACAATACATTATGGAAACGTCGCGAAACAATGTTCGGCGGTTGCTCGTTTCCTCCTGCGGACGTTTCATTGCTCGGGCGCTTCACGTCCCTCCGTAACCTTCGCGCGATCGCGTGCCCCGGAGAGCCGGCAACCGGTGAACCACAGGCGTATAAACTATAGTCTTCTATAGCAAGCCTTCGGCGGTTACTCTCCGACGCGGGGATTCCACGACGAGAGAGAATTTCGTGGCGGGTGACATCGGTCGAAACGCTACGACGGGTATTTCTATTATAGAACGAATCATCGCCACCCTTTACCAGTGCCCGACGAAGGAATCACAAGGTCATCTGGAGTTTACAATGCCAGCGACGGTAATTCCAACGAAGACCCGATAAGTCAACTCATCGTTCTATTTCTCCCCGTACAGACAAGCGAATCAACGCTATCGCACCTCACGCATGCACGAACGTTCTCTTCGCGTGAATCGTCCCATCGTCGAAAGATATAGCCGCTTGGAGATCGTGGCCCATCAAGTTCTTCCGTAACTCCTGCGCGATCGCGTACCCCGGAGAGCAGGCAACCGGTGAACCACAGGCGTATAAACTATAGTCTTCTATAGCAAGCCTTCGCGTTTACTCTACGACGCGGGGATTCCACGACGAGAGAGATTTTCGTGGCGGGTGACACGGCCGAATCGCTACGACGGGTATTTCTATTATAGAACGAATCATCGCCACCCTTTACCAGTGCCCGACGAAGGAATCACAAGGTCATCTGGAGTTTACAATGCCAGCGACGGTAATTCCAACGAAGACCCGATAAGTCAACTCATCGTTCTATTTCTCCCCGTACAGAAAAGCGAATCGGCGCTATCGCACCTCACGCAAGCAGGAATGATCTCTTCGCGTGGATCGTCCCATCGTCGAAAGATGTAAGACGTACAGAAATCGTGGTCCATCACGATTATTCGTAACTCTCCGAGTCGCGTATCTGAGAGTAGGGCAAACGGAGAACCACAGGCATAAATAATACTATATATTTCTTATATAGTTAGCCTTCGCGTTTTACTCTCCGACATGGGGATTCCACGACGAGAGAGAGTTTCGTGGCGGGTGACTCGGCCGAATCGCTACGACGGGTATTTCTATTATAGAACGAATCATCGCCACCCTTTACCAGTGCCCGACGAAGGAATCACAAGGTCATCTGGAGTTTACAATGCCAGCGACGGTAATTCCAACGAAGACCCGATAAGTCAACTCATCGTTCTATTTCTCCCCGTACAGAAAAGCGAATCGACGCTATCGCACCTCGCGCGAGCACGTAACTACTCTTCGCGTGGATCGTCCCATCGTCGAAAGATGTAAGACGCACGGAAATCGTGGCCCATCAACGTTTTTTTGTAACTCTGCCGATCGCGTATCACAGAGCCGAGACGCACATACCACAGGCGTATAATACCGTTTTCTTTCGTATGGTAAGCCTTCGCGTTTACTCTTCGGCGCGGGGTTTCCACGTCGAGAGAGACTTTCGTGGCGGGTGACATCGGTCGAAACGCTACGACGGGTATTACTATTATAGAACGAATCATCGCCACCCTTTACCAGTGCCCGACGAAGGAATCACAAGGTCATCTGGAGTTTACAATGCCAGCGACGGTAATTCCAACGAAGACCCGATAAGTCAACTCAACGTTCTATTTCTCCCCGTACAGAAAAGCGAATCGACGCTGTTGCACCTCACGCAAGCACGAACGTTCTCTTCGCGTGGATCGTCCCATCGTCGAAAGATGTAAGACGCACGGAAATCGTGGCACATCACGTGTTTTCGGAACTCTGTCGACCGCGTATCTCAGAGACGACGCGCGCGAACCACTGGCATATACTATTATATATCGCGTTTTACCCTCCGACGCGGGGATTCCACGACGAGAGAGAGTTTCGTGAGCGGGTTGACTCGGAAGAAACGCTACGACGGGTATTTCTATTGTAGAACGCATCATCGCCACCCTTTACCAGTGCCCGACGAAGGAATCACAAGGTCATCTGGAGTTTACAATGCCAGCGACGGTAATTCCAACGAAGACCCGATAAGTCAACTCAACGTTCTATTTCTCCCCGTACAGAAAAGCGAATCGACGCAATCGCACCATACGCGTGCACGTAAACAACTCTTCGCGTGGATCGTCCCATCGTCGAGAGACGTAAGTTTTCATAGTATGAATTCGCGTTTTACTCTCCGACGCGGGGATTCCACGACGAGAGAGAGTTTCGTGAGCGGGTTGACTCGGAAGAAACGCTACGACGGGTATTTCTATTATAGAACGAATCATCGCCACCCTTTACCAGTGCCCGACGAAGGAATCACAAGGTCATCTGGAGTTTACAATGCCAGCGACGGTAATTCCAACGAAGACCCGATAAGTCAACTCAACGTTCTATTGCTCCCCGTACAGAAAAGCGAATCGACGCAATCGCACCATACGCGTGCACGTAACAACTCTTCGCGTGGATCGTCCCATCGTCGAGAGACGTAAGTTTCCATACTATGAATTCGCGTTTTACTCTCCGACGCGGGGATTCCACGACGAGAGAGAGTTTCGTGAGCGGGTTGACTCGGAAGAAACGCTACGACGGGTATTTCTATTATAGAACGAATCATCGCCACCCTTTACCAGTGCCCGACGAAGGAATCAC
>NW_027475310.1:40000-47500 GCF_051020985.1 Nomia melanderi | reverse complement strand
CTGAGAGTTGATGTGAGAGTCGTACAAGTATAACGAATATACGTTGTATCCAACCCAACATTCTGGGCTTACCACATAAGGGCCATTCGGTCTGAGACACCGACCCGTGGTCATGCTGTGTAGAGAAAAATTCGCAACGGAACGCGGTACAGAACAGTCGAGGAATGGACCTCGAGGAGCTGAACGACTGCTTCTCGACCGAGATCGTAGAATAGCCGCTCGCCCGCCGCTGCGCCGACCGGTCCGCTCGAACCGACGTGCTCTCTTATAGTAACCAAACGGGCGGCCGCGACGACCGCGGCGCCGGCCGCTCAGCACGGGCGCTTATGGTGGTAAACTGCCGCGCGTACAGACCAACCGGCCGGGCTGCTGGTACTTAGCCGCTGAAACTATGGTCGATTCGAACATATATTAACATACGATTTTTATTCGATAAATCGTTATTGTACATATTAAACGTTAGTTTCCACCGAAAGAAAAATTTTTTAGAATTTTTTTTTTCCAAAAATTGCAAGAGTAAACTTTTTTAATATTCGATTTAAAAATTTTTAAATGCTTAATCCTTACATTAAACTACTGGGAGAACTCAGAAATCATAATGAAAAAAATTACAAAAATTTATTTTTCTCAGAAACTCCGAAAAACAGAGTGGTCGAATCCGTGCAAGCCGGAATTTTTCTAAGTCCCCACGGTCAAGAGTAAACTTTTTTAATAAGCGTTTTAAAATTATTTCAATGTTTAATCCATGCGTAAACATGATGTTTATTAACGTTTTTAACATTAAAAAAAATTACAAAAATTTATTTTTCAAAAAAAATGGAAAAAACCGATTCGTCGGAGCGAGGTGTCCAGCCCGTGCGGTAATTCCAGCAGGCGAATCGGACTTCCCGAAATTTTTCTAAGTCCCACGGTCGACACCAACTTTTTTAATAAGCGTTTTAAAATTATTTCAATGTTTAATCCATGCGTAAACATGACGTTTATTAACGTTTTTAACGTTAAAAAAAATTACAAAAATTTATTTTTCGGAAAAAATGGAAAAAACCGATTCGTCGGAGCGAGCTGTCCAGCCCGTGCGGTAATTCCAGCAGGCGAATCGGACTTCCCGAAATTTTTCTAAGTCCCACGGTCGACACCAACTTTTTTAATAAGCGTTTTAAAATTATTTCAATGTTTAATCCATGCGTAAACATGACGTTTATTAACGTTTTTAACGTTAAAAAAAATTACAAAAATTTATTTTTCGGAAAAAATGGAAAAAACCGATTCGTCGGAGCGAGGTGTCCAGCCCGTGCGGTAATTCCAGCAGGCGAATCGGACTTCCCGAAATTTTTCTAAGTCCCACGGTCGACACCAACTTTTTTAATAAGCGTTTTAAAATTATTTCAATGTTTAATCCATGCGTAAACATGACGTTTATTAACGTTTTTAACATTAAAAAAAATTACAAAAATTTATTTTTCGGAAAAAATGGAAAAAACCGATTCGTCGGAGCGAGCTGTCCAGGCCGTGCGGTAATTCCAGCAGGCGAATCGGACTTCCCGAAATTTTTCTAAGTCCCACGGTCGACACCAACTTTTTTAATAAGCGTTTTAAAATTATTTCAATGTTTAATCCATGCGTAAACATGACGTTTATTAACGTTTTTAACGTTAAAAAAAATTACAAAAATTTATTTTTCGGAAAAAATGGAAAAAACCGATTCGTCGGAGCGAGCTGTCCAGCCCGTGCGGTAATTCCAGCAGGCGAATCGGACTTCCCGAAATTTTTCTAAGTCCCACGGTCGACACCAACTTTTTTAATAAGCGTTTTAAAATTATTTCAATGTTTAATCCATGCGTAAACATGACGTTTATTAACGTTTTTAACGTTAAAAAAAATTACAAAAATTTATTTTTCGGAAAAAATGGAAAAAACCGATTCGTCGGAGCGAGGTGTCCAGCCCGTGCGGTAATTCCAGCAGGCGAATCGGACTTCCCGAAATTTTTCTAAGTCCCACGGTCGACACCAACTTTTTTAATAAGCGTTTTAAAATTATTTCAATGTTTAATCCATGCGTAAACATGACGTTTATTAACGTTTTTAACATTAAAAAAAATTACAAAAATTTATTTTTCGGAAAAAATGGAAAAAACCGATTCGTCGGAGCGAGGTGTCCAGCCCGTGCGGTAATTCCAGCAGGCGAATCGGACTTCCCGAAATTTTTCTAAGTCCCACGGTCGACACCAACTTTTTTAATAAGCGTTTTAAAATTATTTCAATGTTTAATCCATGCGTAAACATGACGTTTATTAACGTTTTTAACGTTAAAAAAAATTACAAAAATTTATTTTTCGGAAAAAATGGAAAAAACCGATTCGTCGGAGCGAGGTGTCCAGCCCGTGCGGTAATTCCAGCAGGCGATCCGGGGTACTCGAAATTTTTCTAAGTCCCGACGGTCAAGAGTAAACTTTTTCATCACATATTTCAAAATTTTTTTAATGTTTAATCCACGCATAAAAACGCAGTTTATTAACGTTTTTAACGTTGAGAAAATTGACAAAAATTTTTTTTTCACTGAAAATGGAAAAAATGTATCGGTCGATGCGGGCTATCCAGGCCGTGCGGTAATTCCAGCAGGCGATCCGGGGTACTCGAAATTTTTCTAAGTCCCGACGGTCAAGAGTAAACTTTTTCATCACATATTTCAAAATTTTTTTAATGTTTAATCCACGCATAAAAACGCAGTTTATTAACGTTTTTAACGTTGAGAAAATTGACAAAAATTTTTTTTTCACTGAAAATGGAAAAAATGTATCGGTCGATGCGGGCTATCCAGGCCGTGCGGTAATTCCAGCAGGCGATCCGGGGTACTCGAAATTTTTCTAAGTCCCGACGGTCAAGAGTAAACTTTTTCATCACATATTTCAAAATTTTTTTAATGTTTAATCCACGCATAAAAACGCAGTTTATTAACGTTTTTAACGTTGAGAAAATTGACAAAAATTTTTTTTTCACTGAAAATGGAAAAAATGTATCGGTCGATGCGGGCTGTCCAGGCCGTGCGGTAATTCCAGCAGGCGATCCGAGGTACTCGAAATTTTTCTAAGTCCGAACGGTCAAGAGTAAACTTTTTCATCACATATTTCAAAATTTTTTTAATGTTTAATCCACGCATAAAAACGCAGTTTATTAACGTTTTTAACGTTGAGAAAATTGACAAAAATTTTTTTTTCACTGAAAATGGAAAAAATGTATCGGTCGATGCGAGCTGTCCAGGCCGTGCGGTAATTCCAGCAGGCGAATCGGACTTCCCGAAATTTTTCTAAGTCCCACGGTCAAGAGTAAACTTTTTTAATAAGCGTTTTAAAATTATTTCAATGTTTAATCCATGCGTAAACATGATGTTTATTAACGTTTTTAACATTAAAAAAAATTACAAAAATTTATTTTTCAAAAAAAATGGAAAAAACCGATTCGTCGGAGCGAGGTGTCCAGCCCGTGCGGTAATTCCAGCAGGCGAATCGGACTTCCCGAAATTTTTCTAAGTCCCACGGTCGACACCAACTTTTTTAATAAGCGTTTTAAAATTATTTCAATGTTTAATCCATGCGTAAACATGACGTTTATTAACGTTTTTAACGTTAAAAAAAATTACAAAAATTTATTTTTCGGAAAAAATGGAAAAAACCGATTCGTCGGAGCGAGCTGTCCAGCCCGTGCGGTAATTCCAGCAGGCGAATCGGACTTCCCGAAATTTTTCTAAGTCCCACGGTCGACACCAACTTTTTTAATAAGCGTTTTAAAATTATTTCAATGTTTAATCCATGCGTAAACATGACGTTTATTAACGTTTTTAACGTTAAAAAAAATTACAAAAATTTATTTTTCGGAAAAAATGGAAAAAACCGATTCGTCGGAGCGAGGTGTCCAGCCCGTGCGGTAATTCCAGCAGGCGAATCGGACTTCCCGAAATTTTTCTAAGTCCCACGGTCAAGAGTAAACTTTTTTAATAAGCGTTTTAAAATTATTTCAATGTTTAATCCATGCGTAAACATGATGTTTATTAACGTTTTTAACATTAAAAAAAATTACAAAAATTTATTTTTCAAAAAAAATGGAAAAAACCGATTCGTCGGAGCGAGGTGTCCAGCCCGTGCGGTAATTCCAGCAGGCGAATCGGACTTCCCGAAATTTTTCTAAGTCCCACGGTCGACACCAACTTTTTTAATAAGCGTTTTAAAATTATTTCAATGTTTAATCCATGCGTAAACATGACGTTTATTAACGTTTTTAACATTAAAAAAAATTACAAAAATTTATTTTTCGGAAAAAATGGAAAAAACCGATTCGTCGGAGCGAGCTGTCCAGGCCGTGCGGTAATTCCAGCAGGCGAATCGGACTTCCCGAAATTTTTCTAAGTCCCACGGTCGACACCAACTTTTTTAATAAGCGTTTTAAAATTATTTCAATGTTTAATCCATGCGTAAACATGACGTTTATTAACGTTTTTAACGTTAAAAAAAATTACAAAAATTTATTTTTCGGAAAAAATGGAAAAAACCGATTCGTCGGAGCGAGGTGTCCAGCCCGTGCGGTAATTCCAGCAGGCGAATCGGACTTCCCGAAATTTTTCTAAGTCCCACGGTCGACACCAACTTTTTTAATAAGCGTTTTAAAATTATTTCAATGTTTAATCCATGCGTAAACATGACGTTTATTAACGTTTTTAACATTAAAAAAAATTACAAAAATTTATTTTTCGGAAAAAATGGAAAAAACCGATTCGTCGGAGCGAGGTGTCCAGCCCGTGCGGTAATTCCAGCAGGCGAATCGGACTTCCCGAAATTTTTCTAAGTCCCACGGTCGACACCAACTTTTTTAATAAGCGTTTTAAAATTATTTCAATGTTTAATCCATGCGTAAACATGACGTTTATTAACGTTTTTAACGTTAAAAAAAATTACAAAAATTTATTTTTCGGAAAAAATGGAAAAAACCGATTCGTCGGAGCGAGGTGTCCAGCCCGTGCGGTAATTCCAGCAGGCGATCCGGGGTACTCGAAATTTTTCTAAGTCCCGACGGTCAAGAGTAAACTTTTTCATCACATATTTCAAAATTTTTTTAATGTTTAATCCACGCATAAAAACGCAGTTTATTAACGTTTTTAACGTTGAGAAAATTGACAAAAATTTTTTTTTCACTGAAAATGGAAAAAATGTATCGGTCGATGCGGGCTATCCAGGCCGTGCGGTAATTCCAGCAGGCGATCCGGGGTACTCGAAATTTTTCTAAGTCCCGACGGTCAAGAGTAAACTTTTTCATCACATATTTCAAAATTTTTTTAATGTTTAATCCACGCATAAAAACGCAGTTTATTAACGTTTTTAACGTTGAGAAAATTGACAAAAATTTTTTTTTCACTGAAAATGGAAAAAATGTATCGGTCGATGCGGGCTATCCAGGCCGTGCGGTAATTCCAGCAGGCGATCCGGGGTACTCGAAATTTTTCTAAGTCCCGACGGTCAAGAGTAAACTTTTTCATCACATATTTCAAAATTTTTTTAATGTTTAATCCACGCATAAAAACGCAGTTTATTAACGTTTTTAACGTTGAGAAAATTGACAAAAATTTTTTTTTCACTGAAAATGGAAAAAATGTATCGGTCGATGCGGGCTGTCCAGGCCGTGCGGTAATTCCAGCAGGCGATCCGAGGTACTCGAAATTTTTCTAAGTCCGAACGGTCAAGAGTAAACTTTTTCATCACATATTTCAAAATTTTTTTAATGTTTAATCCACGCATAAAAACGCAGTTTATTAACGTTTTTAACGTTGAGAAAATTGACAAAAATTTTTTTTTCACTGAAAATGGAAAAAATGTATCGGTCGATGCGAGCTGTCCAGGCCGTGCGGTAATTCCAGCAGGCGAATCGGACTTCCCGAAATTTTTCTAAGTCCCACGGTCAAGAGTAAACTTTTTTAATAAGCGTTTTAAAATTATTTCAATGTTTAATCCATGCGTAAACATGATGTTTATTAACGTTTTTAACGTTAAAAAAAATTACAAAAATTTATTTTTCGGAAAAAATGGAAAAAACCGATTCGTCGGAGCGAGCTGTCCAGCCCGTGCGGTAATTCCAGCAGGCGAATCGGACTTCCCGAAATTTTTCTAAGTCCCACGGTCGACACCAACTTTTTTAATAAGCGTTTTAAAATTATTTCAATGTTTAATCCATGCGTAAACATGACGTTTATTAACGTTTTTAACGTTAAAAAAAATTACAAAAATTTATTTTTCGGAAAAAATGGAAAAAACCGATTCGTCGGAGCGAGGTGTCCAGCCCGTGCGGTAATTCCAGCAGGCGAATCGGACTTCCCGAAATTTTTCTAAGTCCCACGGTCAAGAGTAAACTTTTTTAATAAGCGTTTTAAAATTATTTCAATGTTTAATCCATGCGTAAACATGATGTTTATTAACGTTTTTAACATTAAAAAAAATTACAAAAATTTATTTTTCAAAAAAAATGGAAAAAACCGATTCGTCGGAGCGAGGTGTCCAGCCCGTGCGGTAATTCCAGCAGGCGAATCGGACTTCCCGAAATTTTTCTAAGTCCCACGGTCGACACCAACTTTTTTAATAAGCGTTTTAAAATTATTTCAATGTTTAATCCATGCGTAAACATGACGTTTATTAACGTTTTTAACATTAAAAAAAATTACAAAAATTTATTTTTCGGAAAAAATGGAAAAAACCGATTCGTCGGAGCGAGCTGTCCAGGCCGTGCGGTAATTCCAGCAGGCGAATCGGACTTCCCGAAATTTTTCTAAGTCCCACGGTCGACACCAACTTTTTTAATAAGCGTTTTAAAATTATTTCAATGTTTAATCCATGCGTAAACATGACGTTTATTAACGTTTTTGACATTAAAAAAAATTACAAAAATTTATTTTTCGGAAAAAATGGAAAAAACCGATTCGTCGGAGCGTGCTGTCCAGGCCGTGCGGTAATGCCAGCAGGCGATCCGGGGTACTCGAAATTTTTCTAAGTCCCGACGGTCAAGAGTAAACTTTTTCATCACATATTTCAAAATTTTTTTAATGTTTAATCCACGCATAAAAACGCAGTTTATTAACGTTTTTAACGTTGAGAAAATTGACAAAAATTTTTTTTTCACTGAAAATGGAAAAAATGTATCGGTCGATGCGGGCTATCCAGGCCGTGCGGTAATTCCAGCAGGCGATCCGGGGTACTCGAAATTTTTCTAAGTCCCGACGGTCAAGAGTAAACTTTTTCATCACATATTTCAAAATTTTTTTAATGTTTAATCCACGCATAAAAACGCAGTTTATTAACGTTTTTAACGTTGAGAAAATTGACAAAAATTTTTTTTTCACTGAAAATGGAAAAAATGTATCGGTCGATGCGAGCTGTCCAGGCCGTGCGGTAATTCCAGCCGGCGATCCGAGGTACTCGAAATTTTTCTAAGTCCGAACGGTCAAGAGTAAACTTTTTCATCACA
>NW_027475310.1:30000-35000 GCF_051020985.1 Nomia melanderi | reverse complement strand
CTGGGCCCTAAGATTGAGCCCTGAGGACAGCCTCTGGTTACCTGTTTCTCGACACGGGTCAATTTCCCTATCAGTGAGGCCGTACGGTCGTTGAGATAATCCGCGACGAGTCTATATAGGTTTCGCGGGCAGTTCCGCTCCTTGAGGCGAAAGAGGACGCTGGGCCACCATACGTTGTCGAACGCGCCCGAGATGTCGAACAAAATCGCAAGCGCGTATTTTGTCGTTGACCCCTCGAGCCCGCTGCGGACGGCGCGGATGGCGTCAGTCGTCGACCTTCCCTTTCGGAAGCCGAACTGCCTAGGGGAAGCATAGCCGGGGTGGAGAAAAATGGGCTCCAGCCTTTCGCGGATCAGCTTCTCCAGGGATTTCCCAACCACCGAGAGAAGGCAGATGGGCCTGTAGGAGCTGGCCGCGGACTCGTCCCTATCGGGGCTTTTGAGGAGGGCGCGTATCGAGCCATATTTCCATGGCTTCGGGAAGCTGCCTTGTGACAGGCAGCCGTTGAAGAGGGCTGAGATTTCGCTTATTAGGACCGGATAAGCGGCCTTAAGCATTCGGACCTCGATAAGATCGGAACCTGGAGCTTTGCCATTGCGAATCGAGCCGATTGCATGGCAAATTTCCTGTTCCGAGAAGGGTGGAGTATCTGGGGTATCCGGGGGGGTTACGCTCGCGGACCTTTTACGACGTTGACACTCGAGCGTGTCCGGGGCGTCGTCGGGAACAAGGGCGTGGAGGAGGCTTAACGCGGTCTCCTCCCACGTAATTGTGGAACCGGACAGAACCGGGGAAGTGGCCAGGGCTTTATCGGGGCTGATCTTTTTGACGCAAATTTTATACGCCGCTCCCCATGGGTTTTTCGCGCAGGATTCCGTTACGAAGTCCCGCCAGCTTGATCGCTTGGCGGTCTGAATTTCGTAGGAATACTTCCTGCGAATCTGGAGGTACGCGACGCGTTTCGCTTCCCTGGTGGAAGGGTCCGACTCGACCTGGAAGGACTTCCGCATGCGGTAAGTTTCCTTCTTTAGCCGAGTCAGGTTTTCCGTCCACCAGGGAACCGACTTCGGGAAAGTTTTCTTCCTCGGAAGGGATTTTTGCGCAGCCGTAATGATTGCGTCTTGAAGAGACGCAGCTGAGGCCTCAATTGCAGATTTGCTGTCCAGCCGGGAATCGCGGAGGAGGCTGCTTTTGATTATTTCCAGGTTCGATTGGAATTTAGCCCAATCGGCCCTGGATGTATTGAATCTGGGGCTCGCGGAGGCGGGTCCCATTGTGGTGGGGGCCTTGTATGTGAAGGTAATTGCGTTGTGGTCGCTGGATGTCCAATTTTCATGGACCTTCCAGCTTCCTATGAACCCGACGGTCGGAAGGCTTGACAGCGTTACATCTACGTTGGAGGATCCTTTATGGTTGCGGAATGTGGGGGCGTTACCGGGTTCGTTGAGGACTACTAGATTTTCCTGGGCTACAACCCATTCCAATTCTTCGCCTCGCGGATCGGTTGTGGTGCTGTGCCAAATCGAGGACTTCGCGTTGGCATCGGCAGCGATTATTAATCTCTGTCCGCGGAGGGAGCGGCATATTTGCGAGATTCTCGCCAGATATCTTTCGATATCGTGCGAGAATTTGAAATATACGCTAGCGAGGTACAGTTTCCCAAATGGTCCTGTTACCTCGATGCACGTACAATAGTCGTCGCTGAGATGCGACAGCTTGAGGGACTCGAGGTTGGGATTGCGTATCGCGATACCAGCCATGGCTCGGTTGCCAGGCTCCGCGCCCGTGACTGCCGTGCAATTCGTGAGGCCGATGAATTTGCCCTTCACGTTGTACGGCTCCTGCATGAGCAGGATGTCGATATGCTCGCGGCTCATTACGTGGCTCATCTCCAGGGAAGCTGCCTGTGAGCCACGTAAATTAGCTTGGGCTATTTTGATTTCCTGACTACCGCTCGTGAAAGATTTACGCATAGTCAGTACGGATCAGCACCTGATTAATAGCTTGCCGGTAGGAGGGGCACTCCTTGCTTGTGACCGCGTGTTTGTGCTCCTTGCCGTGTTTACGGCAGTTGGAGCAAGTTGGCGCGTCTTTCTTTGCCGGGCACGTTTTGAAGTTGTGGCCCGCGGTCGCGCAATGCCCGCAGACTTCCTTGTCTGCGCGGCAGTGTTTTGTGGTATGGCCGAACGATTGGCACTTGTAGCAGCGGGTTGCCGCTACATAGTCGCCCAATCGGCAACACTTCCACCCTACATATAGCCTGTTCTTCTTTGAAAGGATATCTCTGACGGGTCTAGATACCTCGAGGATTATATTACACGATTCCCTATCTTTTGGTCCAGACTTAAACGACACCTTAGTCTGTTCCCTAACGATGTTACGGTCCTTCGGGTCGATGTTTTGCGCAATGATCGCTTCAATCGTTGCCTGATCGTTGTCAGACCGCGGGGCGTCGTAGATAATAACGCGGGGGGCCTTCTTGGGGGGGGCACCGACCACGAAACCGGCGGATTTTAACTCGTCGTTCGAGGTGAGGCCCGACAGGTTGCTACCTTTCGCCGCCTCTATGATAATCCCGTTTCCATTGATGGTCCTAATGTTCCTCACTTGGAGGTTCGCTTTCGCGGGCGAGACCAATTTAAGGACCGCCTTCTTGGTCTCTTCGCTGTTAGCGAAGGCTTGCCGGTCCTTGGGTATTATTGTTACCACATTGGGGGGGTCGCGCCTGATATTTGAGAGGGCCGCAATTTTGGACGAAATCCCGAGTCGTTGCGCGTAAGTTACCGGTTTTCCTACACTGGCGGGCGGCGCGGCTTTCGGGGGGTTCGCGGAGGTGGTGGGGGGCGGGGCTGGGGCCCGAAGGGGGGGGCGAGGGTGGGACGCGGTACGGAGGGCCATTATCTGGCCCTCGAGGTGGGCGTTAGCCATAAGGGCTCGGTCGAGTAGGCCGTTAATCGTGGATAGCGCGGTCAGAATTAGTTTGTTGGTACTCGGACTCACCTTGTTCTCCGCATCGCACAGGTGCTCCACCACGGCCTTCTGCACCTGCTCTGCCTTCTCCTTCATTCCCATGGACGTTACGGGGCTGGCATCGGGGGTCACGGGCTTCTTAGTTGGCCTGCTCGCTGCTGCGTCTGGTTCCGCAGCATCGGGCTGTGCCGTCTCCTTCGCCGGTACGGGGGTTTCCGGCGTCGGGCGTGGGGAGCTGTCGGAGTCAGACTCCGAGTACAAGACGCGCGCCTTCCTTTTCCCTTGCCTGACGCATCGGCGTTCCTCCCTGACGGGGGAGTCCACCTCACTGGTTTCGGGGGACTCCATATCCGGGGACCACATCGCGGGTTTCTCCTCGGCAGCTGCACGGCTGCGCGTCGCCTTGCGCGTCATGCTGCGGCAACAGCTGTTGTCGCCGCGGCTGACGGCTCGGAACTGCGTGTTTCCTCGGTACACCGGTGGCGGCGCTACAGGTTGCTGGTCTTCAATATGGCCGTCCAAGATGGCCGACTAAGATGGCGTCCAAGATGGCGTCCAAGATGGCGTCAACAAAACTGTTGTCGTTGATACTCGAATATATCTCGATAAATATCACTAGTTTGTGGCAATTCGACAGGAATTACCACAACACTGTGCCACAACGTCGTAGACAGACCACTGGCCGCGGCGATTCTACGGTCCCGCGTTTTTTAAAACGAATATAAGGCTTTGAAAATCTCAGGTGACGCCAGCTGACGTCACCAACCGACGCTAACTTTATTTTCTCGATAAATTCGGATCCCGCTGACCGAATTCCGCGATTCTTTGCACAAATTGCTCAGAAACACTTGCACTTCACTTTAGACTGCGTAAATTGATTTCTCCTCGACATTTACCGCTTTTTTGGGCCTCGAAACACGGAGCGACGTGAACACGCGTCTGTATTCTGCGCCTCCTAGCGGTGAACTCAGTAGATAGGGACAGAGGGAATCTCGTTAATCCATTCATGCGCGTCACTAATTAGATGACGAGGCATTTGGCTACCTTAAGAGAGTCATAGTTACTCCCGCCGTTTACCCGCGCTTTTTTGAATTTCTTCACGTTGACATTCAGAGCACTGGGCAGAAATCACATTGCGTCAACACCCGCGGGGGCCATCGCAATGCTTTGTTTTAATTAGACAGTCGGATTCCCCTAGTCCGTGCCAGTTCTGAGCTGAGCGTTGAATGGCGGCCGAAGAGGACGAACGCTACGCGAAAGCCTCGCAGCAAGGAAGATCCGCGGGAGGCCAAGGCTCGGGACCGAGCTCGGATCCCTGCACGTTGCCGTACATGTTCACCTCGCCCAGGCCCGGCACGTCAGCCAGACCCGCTTCCCGACCAAGCCCGACACGCCCCGCTCCTCAGAGCCAATCCTTATTCCGAAGTTACGGATCCAATTTGCCGACTTCCCTTACCTACATTAATCTATCGACTAGAGGCTCTTTACCTTGGAGACCTGCTGCGGATATGGGTACGAACCGGCGCGACACCTCCACGTGGCCCTCTCCTGGATTTTCAAGGTCCGAGGGGAAGATCCGGACACCGCCGCAACTGCGGTGCTCTTCGCGTTCCAAACCCTATCTCCCTGCTAGAGGTTTCCAGGGAACTCGAACGCTTATACAGAAAAGAAAACTCTCCCCGGATCTCCCGACGGCGTCTCCAGGTCATTTTGGGTTACCCCGACGAACACTCTTACGAGGGCCCGAATGGTATGCGGTTCCGCTGCCGGGTTCCGGAATAGAAACCGGATTCCCTTTCGCCCGATGGGTGTGTACTTTTTGTCTCTCTCTCTCGTATTGATCGTGTATAAAATAAAAAAACACCTCATCTACATAGGATTTCTCTTAGGGCTTAGGATCGACTGACTCGTGTGCAACGGCTGTTCACACGAAACCCTTCTCCACGTCAGTCCTCCAGGGCCTCGCTGGAGTATTTGCTACTACCACCAAGATCTGCACCGACGGCGGCTCCAGGCAGGCTCACGCCCAG
>NW_027475310.1:20000-27500 GCF_051020985.1 Nomia melanderi | reverse complement strand
TATATATTTCGAAATACAACTGAACGTGGCGGAAGCGCACGGTGGTGGTCCAGCGAGGACACGCGACGACGGGGAATAAGAACTATTCGACCCGTTACGAATACGCATGCTCGTCCCGCACGATTTTAACACACACCGTGTTTTTCTCCAGTCGTCAAAGCGTTCGTGCGTCGAATTCGAAAAATAAAAAAAAAAGAAAAACACCTTTTCTCTCTCTCGGGGTAAAAGAGTCGATGTGTATTGTGTATAAAGGTTCTGCGAGAAGTCTCGTTTTGACGTGTGTTCCGCCGATAACGACGATCCTCCGAAACGGGGATACAGAAACGTTACACCTCACAACACGATCTCCGTCTCTTCTCTATAGCAGAAACCGATAAAAATACACCTCCCGAAAGAGAGTATATGGTGATTCTTTTTATATATATATATTTCGAAATTCAACTGAACGTGGCGGAAGCGCACGGTGGTGGTCCAGCGAGGACACGCGACGACGGGGAATAAGAACTATTCGACCCGTTACGAATACGCATGCTCGTCCCGCACGATTTTAACACACACCGTGTTTTTCTCCAGTCGTCAAAGCGTTCGTGCGTCGAATTCGAAAAATAAAAAAAAGAAATACACCTTTTCTCTCTCTCTCGGGGTAAAAAGAGTCGATGTGTATTGTGTATAAAGGTTCTGCTGCGAGAAGTCTCGTTTTGCCGTGTGTTTCGGTAACGACGATCCTCCGAAACGTACATCTCATTCGTAAGAGAGGAAGAAAACAATCTCCCTGGGGCCAGTCGGTAATATACCGACATACGACGTGTCGTGCACATCCGTCTCACGCACGGTATACAAAATATGAATAAAACGTGTGTAGTCTCTCTCTCTCTCGACTTCTTAATATTTTCTTTCACCTCTGACGCATCATTTCAGGTGACGTCGGGAGCGCGGGAAAAAAAATTTTTCTAAACACACGAAACCGTTCATCTCACGAACAGCCGAAAAAGTTGTCGCTCAGATCCATATCGCAGTGGAGCGGTATCCGCGGGCGGTCGTAATTGAACGACGCACGACGCCGCGAACACTCACGCGAGTCCATACAAACGATTCCGATCGTTTTGCAACAACTAGAACGTACACTGTCCGTGAAATTCACAGAATTTTCGCGTGTCCGCGACAAACGCCGACGAGACACCCATCGTTCGCTCGTACGTAGCATCCTTCTCTTAACCCGACTCAGAAACGTTCTTTGCGCCCTTCGGTAAAAAAACGTTCGATCCGAAGAGGTGAACGACGGCGGGGATTTGACAGAGCTACGCAAGCAGTGTATGGTACGTAAACGACCCTCAGCCAGGCGTGGTCCAGGAATTGTATCCGTGGACCGCAATGTGCGTTCGAAATGTCGATGTTCATGTGTCCTGCAGTTCACACGTTGACGCGCAATTAGCTGCGTTCTTCATCGACCCACGAGCCAAGTGATCCACCGTTCAGGGTAATCGTATAAATTTTATATTTCACATATATAATTTTATTCTCATTTGTTCGACCTAATATCTCTCTTCTTTCAAAGAGAAGATAAAAGTTGATACCTGAATCTCCGACCAGCGCGCGAAGGAGATTCAGGCGTCGCCTTGGAGACGACACCGAAGCCTTTCGAGACGAAAAACGTTCAAGTAATATGTATATATTTCTCGACGTTCCGGGCGTATAGTGCATTCAAAAACCCGCGAAAGACGCAGAAGACTCGCACGCGTGGAAACGACGGGGATATATTTTGTATCCTACCCGATACTGAATCCATCGCGTGCAGTCGACCCTCGCGTTCTTCCGATCAGACGCATCTATTGTTGCGCGCATGTTTTCGCGTCGCATCGCGCGAAACGTTGCACGAATCGTACCGATCGATCGATTGAAAGCAAATAATGAAAAAAGACTTCACAGCTGGCTCTTTGCCGGTCATTCGTCCCATGTTATCTCTTGCCGCGAAATTGGCGCGCAAGAGTTGGGTGTCAGACGCGCGGCTTTAAAACGAGCTTCACGGCCGGTCCCTTCGTTACCGCTTTCGTTCTTTCTCTCGGAACGACCATGAACGAACACGACGAGCGACGCTACGGCATACACACGTCCACGGATTCGATTAAAAAAACAGACTTCACAGCTGGCTCTTTGCCGGTCATTCGTCCCATATTATCTCTTGCCGCGAAATTGGCGCGCAAGAGTTGGGTGTCAGACGCACGGCTTTAAAACGAGCTTCACGGCCGGTCCTCTCAATTCCGTGTACGGTACACGCAAGATGCGGGTTCCACTTCCAGACTACCCGGTCCCTTCTCTCTACGAGAATCGATAGTAGAAGAACGGCTCGAAAACGCGTCTCAGAGACTAGGGGAAAAGAAGCGGTATGCGAGCGAAACGAAAACGCATTATGGAAACGTCGCGAAACAATGTTCGACGGTTGCTCGGTTCCAATCGTGCGGCCGTTTCAATTTCTCGTGCGCTTCACCGTCCCTCCGTAACTCTGGCCGATCGCGTATACCGAAGAGCCGACACGCGCAAAAACCACAGGCATTGTATACTGTATATATATATGTTACAGTCACAGCCTTCGCGCGTTTTACTCTCCGACGCGGGGTTTCCACGACGAAAGAGAGACAGTTTCGTGGCGGGTGACTCGGCCGAATCGCTACGACGGGTATTTCTATTATAGAACGAATCATCGCCACCCTTTACCAGTGCCCGACGAAGGAATCACAAGGTCATCTGGAGTTTACAATGCCAGCGACGGTAATTCCAACGAAGACCCGATAAGTCAACTCATCGTTCTATTTCTCCCCGTACAGAAAAGCGAATCGACGCTAACGCACCTCGCGCAAGCACGAACGTTCTCTTCGCGTGGATCATCCCATCGTCGAAAGATGTAAAGACGCATTGGAGATCGTGGTCTCTGGCGGGCTCATTGCACGCCCCACTGCATATCTTTCCTCGAATCGAGAATGATTCGTCCACTAAGGCTGCGAAACTACGCGTCGAGGAAACTAGGGGAAAGAAGCGGGATGCGAGCGAAACGACAATACATTATGGAAACGTCGCGAAACAATGTTCGGCGGTTGCTCGTTTCCTCCTGCGGACGTTTCATTGCTCGGGCGCTTCACGTCCCTCCGTAACCTTCGCGCGATCGCGTGCCCCGGAGAGCCGGCAACCGGTGAACCACAGGCGTATAAACTATAGTCTTCTATAGCAAGCCTTCGGCGGTTACTCTCCGACGCGGGGATTCCACGACGAGAGAGAATTTCGTGGCGGGTGACATCGGTCGAAACGCTACGACGGGTATTTCTATTATAGAACGAATCATCGCCACCCTTTACCAGTGCCCGACGAAGGAATCACAAGGTCATCTGGAGTTTACAATGCCAGCGACGGTAATTCCAACGAAGACCCGATAAGTCAACTCATCGTTCTATTTCTCCCCGTACAGACAAGCGAATCAACGCTATCGCACCTCACGCATGCACGAACGTTCTCTTCGCGTGAATCGTCCCATCGTCGAAAGATATAGCCGCTTGGAGATCGTGGCCCATCAAGTTCTTCCGTAACTCCTGCGCGATCGCGTACCCCGGAGAGCAGGCAACCGGTGAACCACAGGCGTATAAACTATAGTCTTCTATAGCAAGCCTTCGCGTTTACTCTACGACGCGGGGATTCCACGACGAGAGAGATTTTCGTGGCGGGTGACACGGCCGAATCGCTACGACGGGTATTTCTATTATAGAACGAATCATCGCCACCCTTTACCAGTGCCCGACGAAGGAATCACAAGGTCATCTGGAGTTTACAATGCCAGCGACGGTAATTCCAACGAAGACCCGATAAGTCAACTCATCGTTCTATTTCTCCCCGTACAGAAAAGCGAATCGGCGCTATCGCACCTCACGCAAGCAGGAATGATCTCTTCGCGTGGATCGTCCCATCGTCGAAAGATGTAAGACGTACAGAAATCGTGGTCCATCACGATTATTCGTAACTCTCCGAGTCGCGTATCTGAGAGTAGGACAAACGGAGAACCACAGGCATAAATAATACTATATGTTTCTTATATAGTTAGCCTTCGCGTTTTACTCTCCGACATGGGGATTCCACGACGAGAGAGAGTTTCGTGGCGGGTGTCTCGGCCGAATCGCTACGACGGGTATTTCTATTATAGAACGAATCATCGCCACCCTTTACCAGTGCCCGACGAAGGAATCACAAGGTCATCTGGAGTTTACAATGCCAGCGACGGTAATTCCAACGAAGACCCGATAAGTCAACTCATCGTTCTATTTCTCCCCGTACAGAAAAGCGAATCGACGCTATCGCACCTCGCGCGAGCACGTAACTACTCTTCGCGTGGATCGTCCCATCGTCGAAAGATGTAAGACGCACGGAAATCGTGGCCCATCAACGTTTTTTTGTAACTCTGCCGATCGCGTATCACAGAGCCGAGACGCACATACCACAGGCGTATAATACCGTTTTCTTTCGTATGGTAAGCCTTCGCGTTTACTCTTCGGCGCGGGGTTTCCACGTCGAGAGAGACATTCGTGGCGGGTGACATCGGTCGAAACGCTACGACGGGTATTACTATTATAGAACGAATCATCGCCACCCTTTACCAGTGCCCGACGAAGGAATCACAAGGTCATCTGGAGTTTACAATGCCAGCGACGGTAATTCCAACGAAGACCCGATAAGTCAACTCAACGTTCTATTTCTCCCCGTACAGAAAAGCGAATCGACGCTGTTGCACCTCACGCAAGCACGAACGTTCTCTTCGCGTGGATCGTCCCATCGTCGAAAGATGTAAGACGCACGGAAATCGTGGCACATCACGTGTTTTCGGAACTCTGTCGACCGCGTATCTCAGAGACGACGCGCGCGAACCACTGGCATATACTATTATATATCGCGTTTTACCCTCCGACGCGGGGATTCCACGACGAGAGAGAGTTTCGTGAGCGGGTTGACTCGGAAGAAACGCTACGACGGGTATTTCTATTATAGAACGCATCATCGCCACCCTTTACCAGTGCCCGACGAAGGAATCACAAGGTCATCTGGAGTTTACAATGCCAGCGACGGTAATTCCAACGAAGACCCGATAAGTCAACTCAACGTTCTATTTCTCCCCGTACAGAAAAGCGAATCGACGCAATCGCACCATACGCGTGCACGTAAACAACTCTTCGCGTGGATCGTCCCATCGTCGAGAGACGTAAGTTTTCATAGTATGAATTCGCGTTTTACTCTCCGACGCGGGGATTCCACGACGAGAGAGAGTTTCGTGAGCGGGTTGACTCGGAAGAAACGCTACGACGGGTATTTCTATTATAGAACGCATCATCGCCACCCTTTACCAGTGCCCGACGAAGGAATCACAAGGTCATCTGGAGTTTACAATGCCAGCGACGGTAATTCCAACGAAGACCCGATAAGTCAACTCAACGTTCTATTTCTCCCCGTACAGAAAAGCGAATCGACGCAATCGCACCATACGCGTGCACGTAAACAACTCTTCGCGTGGATCGTCCCATCGTCGAGAGACGTAAGTTTTCATAGTATGAATTCGCGTTTTACTCTCCGACGCGGGGATTCCACGACGAGAGAGAGTTTCGTGAGCGGGTTGACTCGGAAGAAACGCTACGACGGGTATTTCTATTATAGAACGCATCATCGCCACCCTTTACCAGTGCCCGACGAAGGAATCACAAGGTCATCTGGAGTTTACAATGCCAGCGACGGTAATTCCAACGAAGACCCGATAAGTCAACTCAACGTTCTATTACTCCCCGTACAGAAAAGCGAATCGACGCAATCGCACCATACGCGTGCACGTAACAACTCTTCGCGTGGATCGTCCCATCGTCGAGAGACGTAAGTTTCATAGTAAGCCTTCGGCGTTTTACTCTCCGACGCGGGGATTCCACGACGAGAGAGAGAGTTTCGTGAGCGGGTTGACTCGGAAGAAACGCTACGACGGGTATTTCTATTATAGAACGCATCATCGCCACCCTTTACCAGTGCCCGACGAAGGAATCACAAGGTCATCTGGAGTTTACAATGCCAGCGACGGTAATTCCAACGAAGACCCGATAAGTCAACTCAACGTTCTATTTCTCCCCGTACAGAAAAGCGAATCGACGCAATCGCACCATACGCGTACACGTAAACAACTCTTCGCGTGGATCGTCCCATCGTCGAGAGACGTAAGTTTTCATAGTATGAATTCGCGTTTTACTCTCCGACGCGGGGATTCCACGACGAGAGAGAGTTTCGTGAGCGGGTTGACTCCGAAGAAACGCTACGACGGGTATTTCTATTATAGAACGCATCATCGCCACCCTTTACCAGTGCCCGACGAAGGAATCACAAGGTCATCTGGAGTTTACAATGCCAGCGACGGTAATTCCAACGAAGACCCGATAAGTCAACTCAACGTTCTATTTCTCCCCGTACAGAAAAGCGAATCGACGCAATCGCACCATACGCGTGCACGTAAACAACTCTTCGCGTGGATCGTCCCATCGTCGAGAGACGTAAGTTTTCATAGTATGAATTCGCGTTTTACTCTCCGACGCGGGGATTCCACGACGAGAGAGAGTTTCGTGAGCGGGTTGACTCGGAAGAAACGCTACGACGGGTATTTCTATTATAGAACGCATCATCGCCACCCTTTACCAGTGCCCGACGAAGGAATCACAAGGTCATCTGGAGTTTACAATGCCAGCGACGGTAATTCCAACGAAGACCCGATAAGTCAACTCAACGTTCTATTACTCCCCGTACAGAAAAGCGAATCGACGCAATCGCACCATACGCGTGCACGTAACAACTCTTCGCGTGGATCGTCCCATCGTCGAGAGACGTAAGTTTCCATACTATGAATTCGCGTTTTACTCTCCGACGCGGGGATTCCACGACGAGAGAGTGTTTCGTGAGCGGGTTGACTCGGAAGAAACGCTACGACGGGTATTTCTATTATAGAACGCATCATCGCCACCCTTTACCAGTGCCCGACGAAGGAATCACAAGGTCATCTGGAGTTTACAATGCCAGCGACGGTAATTCCAACGAAGACCCGATAAGTCAACTCAACGTTCTATTGCTCCCCGTACAGAAAAGCGAATCGACGCAATCGCACCATACGCGTGCACGTAACAACTCTTCGCGTGGATCGTCCCATCGTCGAGAGACGTAAGTTTCATAAGTAAGCCTTCGGCGTTTTACTCTCCGACGCGGGGATTCCACGACGAGAGAGTGTTTCGTGGCGGGTGACTAGGCCGAAACGCTACGACGGGTATTTCTATTATAGAACGAATCATCGCCACCCTTTACCAGTGCCCGACGAAGGAATCACAAGGTCATCTGGAGTTTACAATGCCAGCGACGGTAATTCCAACGAAGACCCGATAAGTCAGCTCATCGTTCTATTTCTCCCCGTACAGAAAAGCGAATCGACGCTATCGCACCTCGCGCGAGCAC
>NW_027475310.1:12500-15000 GCF_051020985.1 Nomia melanderi | reverse complement strand
AAAAAAAATTACAAAAATTTATTTTTCGGAAAAAAAGGAAAAAACCGATTCGGCGGAGCGAGGTGTCCAGCCCGTGCGGTAATTCCAGCAGGCGAATCGGACTTCCCGAAATTTTTCTAAGTCCCACGGTCGACACCAACTTTTTTAATAAGTGTTTTAAAATTATTTCAATGTTTAATCCATGCGTAAACATGAAGTTTATTAACGTTTTTAACATTAAAAAAAATTACAAAAATTTATTTTTCGGAAAAAATGGAAAAAACCGATTCGTCGGAGCGAGGTGTCCTGCCCGTGCGGTAATTCCAGCAGGCGAATCGGACTTCCCGAAATTTTTCTAAGTCCCACGGTCGACACCAACTTTTTTAATAAGCGTTTTAAAATTATTTCAATGTTTAATCCATGCGTAAACATGAAGTTTATTAACGTTTTTAACATTAAAAAAAATTACAAAAATTTATTTTTCGGAAAAAAAGGAAAAAACCGATTCGGCGGAGCGAGGTGTCCAGCCCGTGCGGTAATTCCAGCAGGCGAATCGGACTTCCCGAAATTTTTCTAAGTCCCACGGTCGACACCAACTTTTTTAATAAGTGTTTTAAAATTATTTCAATGTTTAATCCATGCGTAAACATGAAGTTTATTAACGTTTTTAACATTAAAAAAAATTACAAAAATTTATTTTTCGGAAAAAATGGAAAAAACCGATTCGTCGGAGCGAGGTGTCCTGCCCGTGCGGTAATTCCAGCAGGCGAATCGGACTTCCCGAAATTTTTCTAAGTCCCACGGTCGACACCAACTTTTTTAATAAGCGTTTTAAAATTATTTCAATGTTTAATCCATGCGTAAACATGATGTTTATTAACGTTTTCAACGTTAAAAAAAATTACAAAAATTTATTTTTCAAGAAAAATGGAAAATACCGATTCGGCGGAGCGAGGTGTCCAGCCCGTGCGGTAATTCCAGCAGGCGAATCGGACTTCCCGAAATTTTTCTAAGTCCCACGGTCGACACCAACTTTTTTAATAAGTGTTTTAAAATTATTTCAATGTTTAATCCATGCGTAAACATGACGTTTATTAACGTTTTTGACATTAAAAAAAATTACAAAAATTTATTTTTCAAAAAAAATGGAAAAAACCGATTCGTCGGAGCGAGGTGTCCAGCCCGTGCGGTAATTCCAGCAGGCGAATCGGACTTCCCGAAATTTTTCTAAGTCCCACGGTCGACACCAACTTTTTTAATAAGTGTTTTAAAATTATTTCAATGTTTAATCCATGCGTAAACATGACGTTTATTAACGTTTTTGACATTAAAAAAAATTACAAAAATTTATTTTTCAAAAAAAATGGAAAAAACCGATTCGTCGGAGCGAGGTGTCCAGCCCGTGCGGTAATGCCAGCAGGCGATCCGGGGTACTCGAAATTTTTCTAAGTCCCGACGGTCAAGAGTAAACTTTTTCATCGCATATTTCAAAATTTTTTCAATGTTTAATCTACGCATAAAAACGCAGTTTATCGCAGTTTTTAACGTTGAGAAAATTGACAAAAATTTTTTTTTCACTGAAAATGGAAAAAATGTATCGGTCGATGCGGGCTATCCAGGCCGTGCGGTAATTCCAGCAGGCGATCCGGGGTACTCGAAATTTTTCTAAGTCCCGACGGTCAAGAGTAAACTTTTTCATCGCATATTTCAAAATTTTTTCAATGTTTAATCTACGCATAAAAACGCAGTTTATCGCAGTTTTTAACGTTGAGAAAATTGACAAAAATTTTTTTTTCACTGAAAATGGAAAAAATGTATCGGTCGATGCGGGCTATCCAGGCCGTGCGGTAATTCCAGCAGGCGATCCGGGGTACTCGAAATTTTTCTAAGTCCCGACGGTCAAGAGTAAACTTTTTCATCACATATTTCAAAATTTTTTTAATGTTTAATCCACGCATAAAAACGCAGTTTATTAACGTTTTTAACGTTGAGAAAATTGACAAAAATTTTTTTTTCACTGAAAATGGAAAAAATGTATCGGTCGATGCGGGCTGTCCAGGCCGTGCGGTAATTCCAGCAGGCGATCCGAGGTACTCGAAATTTTTCTAAGTCCGAACGGTCAAGAGTAAACTTTTTCATCACATATTTCAAAATTTTTTTAATGTTTAATCCACGCATAAAAACGCAGTTTATTAACGTTTTTAACGTTGAGAAAATTGACAAAAATTTTTTTTTCACTGAAAATGGAAAAAATGTATCGGTCGATGCGAGCTGTCCAGGCCGTGCGGTAATTCCAGCCGGCGATCCGAGGTACTCGAAATTTTTCTAAGTCCGAACGGTCAAGAGTAAACTTTTTCATCACATATTTCAAAATTTTTTCAATGTTTAATCCACTCATAAAAACGCAGTTTATTAACGTTTTTAACGTTGAGAAAATTGACAAAAATTTTTTTTTCACTGAAAATGGAAAAAATGTATCGGTCGATGCGGGCTGTCCAGGCCGTGCGGTAATTCCAGCAGG
>NW_027475310.1:0-2500 GCF_051020985.1 Nomia melanderi | reverse complement strand
CGGGAGCGCGGGAAAAAAAATTTTTCTAAACACACGAAACCGTTCATCTCACGAACAGCCGAAAAAGTTGTCGCTCAGATCCATATCGCAGTGGAGCGGTATCCGCGGGCGGTCGTAATTGAACGACGCACGACGCCGCGAACACTCACGCGAGTCCATACAAACGATTCCGATCGTTTTGCAACAACTAGAACGTACACTGTCCGTGAAATTCACAGAATTTTCGCGTGTCCGCGACAAACGCCGACGAGACACCCATCGTTCGCTCGTACGTAGCATCCTTCTCTTAACCCGACTCAGAAACGTTCTTTGCGCCCTTCGGTAAAAAAACGTTCGATCCGAAGAGGTGAACGACGGCGGGGATTTGACAGAGCTACGCAAGCAGTGTATGGTACGTAAACGACCCTCAGCCAGGCGTGGTCCAGGAATTGTATCCGTGGACCGCAATGTGCGTTCGAAATGTCGATGTTCATGTGTCCTGCAGTTCACACGTTGACGCGCAATTAGCTGCGTTCTTCATCGACCCACGAGCCAAGTGATCCACCGTTCAGGGTAATCGTATAAATTTTATATTTCACATATATAATTTTATTCTCATTTGTTCGACCTAATATCTCTCTTCTTTCAAAGAGAAGATAAAAGTTGATACCTGAATCTCCGACCAGCGCGCGAAGGAGATTCAGGCGTCGCCTTGGAGACGACACCGAAGCCTTTCGAGACGAAAAACGTTCAAGTAATATGTATATATTTCTCGACGTTCCGGGCGTATAGTGCATTCAAAAACCCGCGAAAGACGCAGAAGACTCGCACGCGTGGAAACGACGGGGATATATTTTGTATCCTACCCGATACTGAATCCATCGCGTGCAGTCGACCCTCGCGTTCTTCCGATCAGACGCATCTATTGTTGCGCGCATGTTTTCGCGTCGCATCGCGCGAAACGTTGCACGAATCGTACCGATCGATCGATTGAAAGCAAATAATGAAAAAAGACTTCACAGCTGGCTCTTTGCCGGTCATTCGTCCCATGTTATCTCTTGCCGCGAAATTGGCGCGCAAGAGTTGGGTGTCAGACGCGCGGCTTTAAAACGAGCTTCACGGCCGGTCCCTTCGTTACCGCTTTCGTTCTTTCTCTCGGAACGACCATGAACGAACACGACGAGCGACGCTACGGCATACACACGTCCACGGATTCGATTAAAAAAACAGACTTCACAGCTGGCTCTTTGCCGGTCATTCGTCCCATATTATCTCTTGCCGCGAAATTGGCGCGCAAGAGTTGGGTGTCAGACGCACGGCTTTAAAACGAGCTTCACGGCCGGTCCTCTCAATTCCGTGTACGGTACACGCAAGATGCGGGTTCCACTTCCAGACTACCCGGTCCCTTCTCTCTACGAGAATCGATAGTAGAAGAACGGCTCGAAAACGCGTCTCAGAGACTAGGGGAAAAGAAGCGGTATGCGAGCGAAACGAAAACGCATTATGGAAACGTCGCGAAACAATGTTCGACGGTTGCTCGGTTCCAATCGTGCGGCCGTTTCAATTTCTCGTGCGCTTCACCGTCCCTCCGTAACTCTGGCCGATCGCGTATACCGAAGAGCCGACACGCGCAAAAACCACAGGCATTGTATACTGTATATATATATGTTACAGTCACAGCCTTCGCGCGTTTTACTCTCCGACGCGGGGTTTCCACGACGAAAGAGAGACAGTTTCGTGGCGGGTGACTCGGCCGAATCGCTACGACGGGTATTTCTATTATAGAACGAATCATCGCCACCCTTTACCAGTGCCCGACGAAGGAATCACAAGGTCATCTGGAGTTTACAATGCCAGCGACGGTAATTCCAACGAAGACCCGATAAGTCAACTCATCGTTCTATTTCTCCCCGTACAGAAAAGCGAATCGACGCTAACGCACCTCGCGCAAGCACGAACGTTCTCTTCGCGTGGATCATCCCATCGTCGAAAGATGTAAAGACGCATTGGAGATCGTGGTCTCTGGCGGGCTCATTGCACGCCCCACTGCATATCTTTCCTCGAATCGAGAATGATTCGTCCACTAAGGCTGCGAAACTACGCGTCGAGGAAACTAGGGGAAAGAAGCGGGATGCGAGCGAAACGACAATACATTATGGAAACGTCGCGAAACAATGTTCGGCGGTTGCTCGTTTCCTCCTGCGGACGTTTCATTGCTCGGGCGCTTCACGTCCCTCCGTAACCTTCGCGCGATCGCGTGCCCCGGAGAGCCGGCAACCGGTGAACCACAGGCGTATAAACTATAGTCTTCTATAGCAAGCCTTCGGCGGTTACTCTCCGACGCGGGGATTCCACGACGAGAGAGAATTTCGTGGCGGGTGACATCGGTCGAAACGCTACGACGGGTATTTCTATTATAGAACGAATCATCGCCACCCTTTACCAGTGCCCGACGAAGGAATCACAAGGTCATCTGGAGTTTACAATGCCAGCGACGGTAATTCCAACGAAGACCCGATAA
>NW_027475309.1:82500-84211 GCF_051020985.1 Nomia melanderi | reverse complement strand
CGATGAAGAACGCAGCTAATTGCGCGTCAACGTGTGAACTGCAGGACACATGAACATCGACATTTCGAACGCACATTGCGGTCCACGGATACAATTCCTGGACCACGCCTGGCTGAGGGTCGTTTACGTACCATACACTGCTTGCGTAGCTCTGTCAAATCCCCGCCGTCGTTCACCTCTTCGGATCGAACGTTTTTTTACCGAAGGGCGCAAAGAACGTTTCTGAGTCGGGTTAAGAGAAGGATGCTACGTACGAGCGAACGATGGGTGTCTCGTCGGCGTTTGTCGCGGACACGCGAAAATTCTGTGAATTTCACGGACAGTGTACGTTCTAGTTGTTGCAAAACGATCGGAATCGTTTGTATGGACTCGCGTGAGTGTTCGCGGCGTCGTGCGTCGTTCAATTACGACCGCCCGCGGATACCGCTCCACTGCGATATGGATCTGAGCGACAACTTTTTCGGCTGTTCGTGAGATGAACGGTTTCGTGTGTTTAGAAAAATTTTTTTTCCCGCGCTCCCGACGTCACCTGAAATGATGCGTCAGAGGTGAAAGAAAATATTAAGAAGTCGAGAGAGAGAGAGACTACACACGTTTTATTCATATTTTGTATACCGTGCGTGAGACGGATGTGCACGACACGTCGTATGTCGGTATATTACCGACTGGCCCCAGGGAGATTGTTTTCTTCCTCTCTTACGAATGAGATGTACGTTTCGGAGGATCGTCGTTACCGAAACACACGGCAAAACGAGACTTCTCGCAGCAGAACCTTTATACACAATACACATCGACTCTTTTTACCCCGAGAGAGAGAGAAAAGGTGTATTTCTTTTTTTTATTTTTCGAATTCGACGCACGAACGCTTTGACGACTGGAGAAAAACACGGTGTGTGTTAAAATCGTGCGGGACGAGCATGCGTATTCGTAACGGGTCGAATAGTTCTTATTCCCCGTCGTCGCGTGTCCTCGCTGGACCACCACCGTGCGCTTCCGCCACGTTCAGTTGAATTTCGAAATATATATATATAAAAAGAATCACCATATACTCTCTTTCGGGAGGTGTATTTTTATCGGTTTCTGCTATAGAGAAGAGACGGAGATCGTGTTGTGAGGTGTAACGTTTCTGTATCCCCGTTTCGGAGGATCGTCGTTATCGGCGGAACACACGTCAAAACGAGACTTCTCGCAGAACCTTTATACACAATACACATCGACTCTTTTACCCCGAGAGAGAGAAAAGGTGTTTTTCTTTTTTTTTTATTTTTCGAATTCGACGCACGAACGCTTTGACGACTGGAGAAAAACACGGTGTGTGTTAAAATCGTGCGGGACGAGCATGCGTATTCGTAACGGGTCGAATAGTTCTTATTCCCCGTCG
Source organism: Nomia melanderi (assembly GCF_051020985.1). Taxonomy (NCBI): domain Eukaryota; kingdom Metazoa; phylum Arthropoda; class Insecta; order Hymenoptera; family Halictidae; genus Nomia; species Nomia melanderi. Next base: position 82,830 of record NW_027475309.1, on the reverse strand, counting down.
TCGCGTGTCCTCGCTGGACCACCACCGTGCGCTTCCGCCACGTTCAGTTGTATTTCGAAATATATATATATATAAAAAGAATCACCATATACTCTCTTTCGGGAGGTGTATTTTTATCGGTTTCTGCTATAGAGAAGAGACGGACGATCGTGTGTGACACCACGTGGTAACGTTTCCGTATCCCCGTAAAATACGTTTATCTTTTCTCGTAGAAAAGAGAGAGGAAGAGGCAGGAGCTCCTCTTTGGCGAGGCTTTCGAACGTCGCGTCCCGTCCGCCGGAATATAATGATATAAATATATAACCGCCGCCGACTTTGTGCGAAAGCGTT
>NW_027475309.1:70000-75000 GCF_051020985.1 Nomia melanderi | reverse complement strand
ACTGCGATAAACTGCGTTTTTATGCGTAGATTAAACATTGAAAAAATTTTGAAATATGCGATGAAAAAGTTTACTCTTGACCGTCGGGACTTAGAAAAATTTCGAGTACCCCGGATCGCCTGCTGGCATTACCGCACGGGCTGGACACTCGCTCCGACGAATCGGTTTTTTCCATTTTTTTGAAAAATAAATTTTTGTAATTTTTTTAATGTCAAAACGTTAATAAACGTCATGTTTACGCATGGATTAAACATTGAAATAATTTTTAAAACACTTATTAAAAAAGTTGGTGTCGACCGTGGGACTTAGAAAAATTTCGGGAAGTCCGATTCGCCTGCTGGAATTACCGCACGGGCAGACACCTCGCTCCGACGAATCGGTTTTTTCCATTTTTTTTGAAAAAAATTTTTGTAATTTTTTTTAACGTTGAAAACGTTAATAAACATCATGTTTACGCATGGATTAAACATTGAAATAATTTTAAAACGCTTATTAAAAATGTGGTGTCGACCGTGGGACTTAGAAAAATTTCGGGAAGTCCGATTCGCCTGCTGAATTACCGCACGGGCAGGACACCTCGCTCCGACGAATCGGTTTTTTCCATTTTTTCCGAAAAATAAATTTTTGTAATTTTTTTAATGTTAAAAACGTTAATAACTTCATGTTTACGCATGGATTAACATTGAATAATTTTAAAACGCTTATTAAAAAGTTGGTGTCGACCGTGGGACTTAGAAAAATTTCGGGAAGTCCGATTCGCCTGCTGGAATTACCGCACGGGCTGGACACCTCGCTCCGCCGAATCGGTTTTTTCCTTTTTTCCGAAAAATAAATTTTTGTAATTTTTTTTAATGTTAAAAACGTAATAAACTTCATGTTTACGCATGGATTAAACATTGAAATAATTTTAAAACGCTTATTAAAAAAGTTGGTGTCGACCGTGGGACTTAGAAAAATTTCGGGAAGTCCGATTCGCCTGCTGAATTACCGCACGGGCAGGACACCTCGCTCGACGAATCGGTTTTTTCCATTTTTTCCGAAAATAAATTTTTGTAATTTTTTTAATGTTAAAAACGTTAATAAACTTCATGTTTACGCATGATTAAACATTGAATAATTTTAAAACGCTTATTAAAAAAGTTGGTGTCGACCGTGGACTTAGAAAAATTTCGGGAAGTCCGATTCGCCTGCTGGAATTACCGCACGGGCAGGACACCTCGCTCCGACGAATCGGTTTTTTCATTTTTTTTGAAAAATAAATTTTTGTAATTTTTTTTAACGTTGAAAACGTTAATAAACCTCATGTTTACGCATGGATTAAACATTGAAATAATTTTAAAACGCTTATTAAAAAGTTGGTGTCGACCGTGGGACTTAGAAAAATTCGGGAAGTCCGATTCGCCTGCTGGAATTACCGCACGGGCTGGACACCTCGCTCGACGAATCGGTTTTTTCATTTTTTTGAAAATAATTTTTGTAATTTTTTTAATGTCAAAAACGTTAATAAACGTCATGTTTACGCATGGATTAAACATTGAAATAATTTTAAAACACTTATAAAAAAGTTGGTGTCGACCGTGGGACTTAGAAAAATTTCGGGAAGTCCGATTCGCCTGCTGGAATTACCGCACGGGCTGGACACCTCGCTCCGCCGAATCGGTATTTTCCATTTTTCTTGAAAAATAAATTTTGTAATTTTTTTTAACGTTGAAAACGTTAATAAACATCATGTTACGCATGGATTAAACATTGAAATAATTTTAAAACGCTTATTAAAAAAGTTGGTGTCGACCGTGGGACTTAGAAAAATTCGGGAAGTCCGATTCGCCTGCTGGAATTACCGCACGGGCTGGACACCTCGCTCCGCCGAATCGGTATTTTCCATTTTCTTGAAAAATAAATTTTTGTAATTTTTTTTAACGTTGAAAACGTTAATAAACATCATGTTTACGCATGGATTAAACATTGAAATAATTTTAAAACGCTTATTAAAAAAGTTGGTGTCGACCGTGGGACTTAGAAAAATTTCGGGAAGTCCGATTCGCCTGCTGGAATTACCGCACGGGCAGGACACCTCGCTCGACGAATCGGTTTTTTCCATTTTTTCCGAAAAATAAATTTTTGTAATTTTTTTTAATGTTAAAAACGTTAATAAACTTCATGTTTACGCATGGATTAAACATTGAAATAATTTTAAAACACTTATTAAAAAGTTGGTGTCGACCGTGGGATCTTAGAAAAATTTCGGGAAGTCCGATTCGCCTGCTGGAATTACCGCACGGGCAGGACACCTCGCTCCGACGAATCGGTTTTTTCCATTTTTTTTGAAAATAAATTTTTGTAATTTTTTTAACGTGAAAACGTTAATAAACATCATGTTTACGCATGGATTAAACATTGAAATATTTTAAAACGCTTATTAAAAAAGTTGGTGTCGACCGTGGGACTTAGAAAAATTTCGGGAAGTCCGATTCGCCTGCTGGAATTACCGCACGGCTGGACACCTCGCTCCGCCGAATCGGTTTTTTCCTTTTTTTCCGAAAAATAAATTTTTGTAATTTTTTTTAATGTTAAAAACGTTAATAAACTTCATGTTTACGCATGGATTAAACATTGAAATAATTTTAAAACGCTTATTAAAAAAGTTGGTGTCGACCGTGGGACTTAGAAAATTTCGGGAAGTCCGATTCGCCTGCTGGAATTACCGCACGGGCAGGACACCTCGCTCCGACGAATCGGTTTTTTCCATTTTTTCCGAAAAATAAATTTTTGTAATTTTTTTAATGTTAAAAACGTTAATAAACTTCATGTTTACGCATGGATTAAACATTGAAATAATTTTAAAACGCTTATTAAAAAAGTTGGTGTCGACCGTGGGACTTAGAAAAATTTCGGGAAGTCCGATTCGCCTGCTGGAATTACGCACGGGCAGGACACCTCGCTCCGACGAATCGGTTTTTTCCATTTTTTTGAAAAATAAATTTTTGTAATTTTTTTTAACGTTGAAAACGTTAATAAACATCATGTTTACGCATGGATTAAACATTGAAATAATTTTAAAACGCTTATTAAAAAAGTTGGTGTCGACCGTGGGACTTAGAAAAATTTCGGGAAGTCCGATTCGCCTGCTGGAATTACCGCACGGGCTGGACACCTCGCTCCGCCGAATCGGTTTTTCCTTTTTTTCCGAAAAATAAATTTTTGTAATTTTTTTAATGTTAAAAACGTTAATAAACTTCATGTTTACGCATGGATTAAACATTGAAATAATTTTAAAACGCTTATTAAAAAAGTTGGTGTCGACCGTGGGACTTAGAAAATTTCGGGAAGTCCGATTCGCCTGCTGGAATTACGCACGGGCAGGACACCTCGCTCCGACGAATCGGTTTTTTCCATTTTTTCCGAAAAATAAATTTTTGTAATTTTTTTTAATGTTAAAAACGTTAATAAACTTCATGTTACGCATGGATTAAACATTGAAATAATTTTAAAACGCTTATTAAAAAAGTTGGTGTCGACGTGGGACTTAGAAAAATTTCGGGAAGTCCGATTCGCCTGCTGGAATTACCGCACGGGCAGGACACCTCGCTCCGACGAATCGGTTTTCCATTTTTTTTGAAATTAACGTTGAAAACGTTAATAAACATCATGTTTACGCATGGATTAAACATTGAAATAATTTTAAAACGCTTATTAAAAAAGTTGGTGTCGACCGTGGGACTTAGAAAAATTTCGGGAAGTCCGATTCGCCTGCTGGAATTACCGCACGGGCTGGACACCTCGCTCCGCCGAATCGGTTTTTTCCTTTTTTTCCGAAAATAATTTTTGTAATTTTTTTTAATGTTAAAACGTTAATAAACTTCATGTTTACGCATGGATTAAACATTGAAATAATTTTAAAACGCTTATTAAAAAAGTTGGTGTCGACCGTGGGACTTAGAAAAATTTCGGGAAGTCCGATTCGCCTGCTGGAATTACCGCACGGGCAGGACACCTCGCTCCGACGAATCGGTTTTTTCCATTTTTTCCGAAAAATAAATTTTTGTAATTTTTTTTAATGTTAAAAACGTTAATAAACTTCATGTTTACGCATGGATTAAACATTGAAATAATTTTAAAACGCTTATTAAAAAGTTTACTCTTGACCGTGGGGACTTAGAAAAATTCCGGCTTGCACGGATTCGACCACTCTGTGTTTTCGGAGTTTTCTGAGAAAAATAAATTTTTGTAATTTTTTTCATTATGATTTCTGAGTTCTCCCAGTAGTTTAATGTAAGGATTAAGCATTTGAAAAATTTTTAAATCGAATATTAAAAAAGTTTACTCTTGCAATTTTTGGAAAAAAAAAAATTCTAAAAAATTTTCTTTCGGTGGAAACTAACGTTTAATATGTACAATAACGATTTATCGAATAAAAATCGTATGTTAATATATGTTCGAATCGACCATAGTTTCAGCGGCTAAGTACCAGCAGCCCGGCCGGTTGGTCTGTACTGCGCGGCAGTTTTACCACCATAAGCGCCCGTGCTGAGCGGCCGGCGCCGCGGTCGTCGCGGCCGCCCGTTTGGTTACTATAAGAGAGCACGTCGGTTCGAGCGGACCGGTCGGCGCAGCGGCGGGCGAGCGGCTATTCTACGATCTCGGTCGAGAAGCAGTCGTTCAGCTCCTCGAGGTCCATTCCTCGACTGTTCTGTACCGCGTTCCGTTGCGAATTTTTCTCTACACAGCATGACCACGGGTCGGTGTCTCAGACCGAATGGCCCTTATGTGGTAAGCCCAGAATGTTGGGTTGGATACAACGTATATTCGTTATACTTGTACGACTCTCACATCAACTCTCAGAAACCCAAAAGGGGTTTTCTATCCGAGCGAAAATATATTTTTCGTATACAAAAATTTAATGGCAAAGACCAAACGAAATACTACACACAAAAAGGGGCGACGAACAAAAATTGTTCGAATGAAATATAATATATACATATAAAATTGAGGTGTCCTAA
>NW_027475309.1:60000-67500 GCF_051020985.1 Nomia melanderi | reverse complement strand
CGGAAGGATCATTAACGAGCAAAATACACTACAAGACTGACCGAAAGAAGGAAACATGAGAAATATAAAGAGTGGAGCGAAAGATAATATAAAAAGGAGCGAAAGATAAATACATATATATATATAAGTGTACGAGTTCAATTTCTGCACACACTCGATACACAAGAGAAATAATATTATATATACAGAGGAGGAAGGAGCGATAAACGTGCAACAACGCTTCCTCGTGAAAAATACTTGAACGATCATGCACAGAGAGGTATCTCGATACCTGCTCTGCTGTATGACTAGACGGCCTTACGCGCGGAGAGTTCATCTCCGCTCCGTCGGAAATTTCGAACGGCTTACGCGCGGAGAAATACACTTCTCCCGTCCGTCGAAATTTTTTTTTTTTACTTTGAACAAGGCGCATAGAGCCCGCCGAACCACGATTTCCGTGCGTCTTACATCTTTCGACGATGGGACGATCCACGCGAAGAGTTGTTTCGTGCTCGCGCGAGGTGCGATAGCGTCGATTCGCTTTTCTGTACGGGGAGAAATAGAACGATGAGTTGACTTATCGGGTCTTCGTTGGAATTACCGTCGCTGGCATTGTAAACTCCAGATGACTTGTGATTCCTTCGTCGGGCACTGGTAAAGGGTGGCGATGATTCGTTCTATAATAGAAATACCCGTCGTAGCGATTCGGCCGAGACACCCGCCACGAAACCACTCTCTCGTCGTGGAATCCCCGCATCGGAGAGTAAAACGCGCGAAGGCTTACCTATGAGAGAAGAAATAGTATATGCCGGTGGTTCTCGCGTGTGTAGGCTCTATACGAAATTGCGATTCAAGAGAGTAGGAAAAGACCGCGATGAACCACGATTTCCGTGCGTCTTACGTCTCTCGACGATGGGACGATCCACGCGAAGAGTTGTTACGTGCTCGCGCGAGGTGCGATAGCGTCGATTCGCCTTTCTGTTACGGGGAGAAATAGAACGATGAGCTGACTTATCGGGTCTTCGTTGGAATTACCGTCGCTGGCATTGTAAACTCCAGATGACCTTGTGATTCCTTCGTCGGGCACTGGAAAAGGGTGGCGATGATTCGTTCTATAATAGAAATACCCGTCGTAGCGTTTCGGCCTAGTCACCCGCCACGAAACACTCTCTCGTCGTGGAATCCCACGCGTCGGAGAATAAAACGCCGAAGGCTTACTTATGAAACTTACGTCTCTCGACGATGGGACGATCCACGCGAAGAGTTGTTACGTGCACGCGTATGGTGCGATTGCGTCGATTCGCTTTTCTGTACGGGGAGCAATAGAACGTTGAGTTGACTTATCGGGTCTTCGTTGGAATTACGTCGCTGGCATTGTAAACTCCAGATGACCTTGTGATTCCTTCGTCGGGCACTGGTAAAGGGTGGCGATGATGCGATTCTATAATAGAAATACCCGTCGTAGCGTTTCCTTCCGAGTCAACCCGCTCACGAAACACTCTCTCGTCGTGGAATCCCCGCGTCGGAGAGTAAAACGCGAATTCATAGTATGGAAACTTACGTCTCTCGACGATGGGACGATCCACGCGAAGAGTTGTTACGTGCACGCGTATGGTGCGATTGCGTCGATTCGCTTTTCTGTACGGGGAGTAATAGACGTTGAGTTGACTTATCGGGTCTTCGTTGGAATTACCGTCGCTGGCATTGTAAACTCCAGATGACCTTGTGATTCCTTCGTCGGGCACTGGTAAAGGGTGGCGATGATGCGTTCTATAATAGAAATACCCGTCGTAGCGTTTCTTCCACGAGTCAACCCGCTCACGAAACTCTCTCTCGGTCGTGGAATCCCCGCGTCGGAGAGTAAAACGCGAATTCTTACTATGAAAACCTTACGTCTCTCGACGATGGGACGATCCACGCGAAGAGTTGTTTACAGTGCACGCGTATGGTGCGATTGCGTCGATTCGCTTTTCTGTACGGGGAGAAATAGAACGTTGAGTTGACTTATCGGGTCTTACGTTGGAATTACCGTCGCTGGCATTGTAAACTCCAGATGACCTTGTGATTCCTTCGTCGGGCACTGGTAAAGGGTGGCGATGATGCGTTCTATAATAGAAATACCCGTCGTAGCGTTTCTTCCGAGTCAACCCGCTCACGAAACTCTCTCTCGTCGTGGAATCCCCGCGTCGGAGAGTAAAACGCGAATTCATACTATGAAAACTTACGTCTCTCGACGATGGGACGATCCACGCGAAGAGTTGTTTACGTGTACGCGTATGGTGCGATTGCGTCGATTCGCTTTTCTGTACGGGGAGAAATAGAACGTTGAGTTGACTTATCGGGGTCTTCGTTGGAATTACCGTCGCTGGCATTGTAAACTCCAGATGACCTTGTGATTCCTCGTCGGGCACTGTAAAGGGTGGCGATGATGCGTTCTATAATAGAAATACCCGTCGTAGCGTTTCTTCCGAGTCAACCCGCTCACGAAACTCTCTCTCTCGTCGTGGAATCCCCGGTCGGAGAGTAAAACGCCGAAGGCTTACTATGAAACTTACGTCTCTCGACGATGGGACGATCCACGCGAAGAGTTGTTACGTGCACGCGTATGGTGCGATTGCGTCGATTCGCTTTTCTGTAACGGGAGTAATAGAACGTTGAGGTTGACTTATCGGGTCTTCGTTGGAATTACCGTCGCTGGCATTGTAAACTCCAGATGACCTTGTGATTCCTTCGTCGGGCACTGGTAAAGGGTGGCGATGATGCGTTCTATAATAGAAATACCCGTCGTAGCGTTTCTTCCGAGTCAACCCGCTCACGAAACTCTCTCTCGTCGTGGAATCCCCGCGTCGGAGAGTAAAACGCGAATTCATACTATGAAAACTTACGTCTCTCGACGATGGACGATCCACGCGAAGAAGTTGTTTACGTGCACGCGTATGGTGCGATTGCGTCGATTCGCTTTTCTGTACGGGGAGAAATAGAACGTTGAGTTGACTTATCGGGTCTTCGTTGGAATTACCCGTCGCTGGCCATTGTAAACTCCAGATGACCTTGTGATTCCTCTCGTCGGGCACTGGTAAAGGGTGGCGATGATGCGTTCTATAATAGAAATACCCGTCGTAGCGTTTCTTCCGAGTCAACCGCTCACGAAAACTCTCTCTCGTCGTGGAATCCCCGCGTCGGAGAGTAAAACGCGAATTCATACTATGAAAACTTACGTCTCTCGACGATGGGACGATCCACGCGAAGAGTTGTTTACGTGCACGCGTATGGTGCGATTGCGTCGATTCGCTTTTCTGTACGGGGAGAAATAGAACGTTGAGTTGACTTATCGGGTCTTCGTTGGAATTACCGTCGCTGGCATTGTAAACTCCAGATGACCTTGTGATTCCTTCGTCGGGCACTGGTAAAGGGTGGCGATGATGCGTTCTATAATAGAAATACCCGTCGTAGCGTTTCTTCCGAGTCAACCCGCTCACGAAACTCTCTCTCGTCGTGGAATCCCCGCGTCGGAGGGTAAAACGCGATATATAATAGTATATGCCAGTGGTTCGCGCGCGTCGTCTCTGAGATACGCGGTCGACAGAGTTCCGAAAACACGTGATGTGCCACGATTTCCGTGCGTCTTACATCTTTCGACGATGGGACGATCCACGCGAAGAGAACGTTCGTGCTTGCGTGAGGTGCAACAGCGTCGATTCGCTTTTCTGTACGGGGAGAAATAGAACGTTGAGTTGACTTATCGGGTCTTCGTTGGAATTACCGTCGCTGGCATTGTAAACTCCAGATGACCTTGTGATTCCTTCGTCGGGCACTGGTAAAGGGTGGCGATGATTCGTTCTATAATAGTAATACCCGTCGTAGCGTTTCGACCGATGTCACCCGCCACGAATGTCTCTCTCGACGTGGAAACCCCGCGCCGAAGAGTAAACGCGAAGGCTTACCATACGAAAGAAAACGGTATTATACGCCTGTGGTATGTGCGTCTCGGCTCTGTGATACGCGATCGGCGAGTTACAAAAAAACGTTGATGGGCCACGATTTCCGTGCGTCTTACATCTTTCGACGATGGGACGATCCACGCGAAGAGTAGTTACGTGCTCGCGCGAGGTGCGATAGCGTCGATTCGCTTTTCTGTACGGGGAGAAATAGAACGATGAGTTGACTTATCGGGTCTTCGTTGGAATTACCGTCGCTGGCATTGTAAACTCCAGATGACCTTGTGATTCCTTCGTCGGGCACTGGTAAAGGGTGGCGATGATTCGTTCTATAATAGAAATACCCGTCGTAGCGATTCGGCCGAGACACCCGCCACGAAACTCTCTCTCGTCGTGGAATCCCCATGTCGGAGAGTAAAACGCGAAGGCTAACTATATAAGAAACATATAGTATTATTTATGCCTGTGGTTCTCCGTTTGTCCTACTCTCAGATACGCGACTCGGAGAGTTACGAATAATCGTGATGGACCACGATTTCTGTACGTCTTACATCTTTCGACGATGGGACGATCCACGCGAAGAGATCATTCCTGCTTGCGTGAGGTGCGATAGCGCCGATTCGCTTTTCTGTACGGGGAGAAATAGAACGATGAGTTGACTTATCGGGTCTTCGTTGGAATTACCGTCGCTGGCATTGTAAACTCCAGATGACCTTGTGATTCCTTCGTCGGGCACTGGTAAAGGGTGGCGATGATTCGTTCTATAATAGAAATACCCGTCGTAGCGATTCGGCCGTGTCACCCGCCACGAAAATCTCTCTCGTCGTGGAATCCCCGCGTCGTAGAGTAAACGCGAAGGCTTGCTATAGAAGACTATAGTTTATACGCCTGTGGTTCACCGGTTGCCTGCTCTCCGGGGTACGCGATCGCGCAGGAGTTACGGAAGAACTTGATGGGCCACGATCTCCAAGCGGCTATATCTTTCGACGATGGGACGATTCACGCGAAGAGAACGTTCGTGCATGCGTGAGGTGCGATAGCGTTGATTCGCTTGTCTGTACGGGGAGAAATAGAACGATGAGTTGACTTATCGGGTCTTCGTTGGAATTACCGTCGCTGGCATTGTAAACTCCAGATGACCTTGTGATTCCTTCGTCGGGCACTGGTAAAGGGTGGCGATGATTCGTTCTATAATAGAAATACCCGTCGTAGCGTTTCGACCGATGTCACCCGCCACGAAATTCTCTCTCGTCGTGGAATCCCCGCGTCGGAGAGTAACCGCCGAAGGCTTGCTATAGAAGACTATAGTTTATACGCCTGTGGTTCACCGGTTGCCGGCTCTCCGGGGCACGCGATCGCGCGAAGGTTACGGAGGGACGTGAAGCGCCCGAGCAATGAAACGTCCGCAGGAGGAAACGAGCAACCGCCGAACATTGTTTCGCGACGTTTCCATAATGTATTGTCGTTTCGCTCGCATCCCGCTTCTTTCCCCTAGTTTCCTCGACGCGTAGTTTCGCAGCCTTAGTGGACGAATCATTCTCGATTCGAGGAAAGATATGCAGTGGGGCGTGCAATGAGCCCGCCAGAGACCACGATCTCCAATGCGTCTTTACATCTTTCGACGATGGGATGATCCACGCGAAGAGAACGTTCGTGCTTGCGCGAGGTGCGTTAGCGTCGATTCGCTTTTCTGTACGGGGAGAAATAGAACGATGAGTTGACTTATCGGGTCTTCGTTGGAATTACCGTCGCTGGCATTGTAAACTCCAGATGACCTTGTGATTCCTTCGTCGGGCACTGGTAAAGGGTGGCGATGATTCGTTCTATAATAGAAATACCCGTCGTAGCGATTCGGCCGAGTCACCCGCCACGAAACTGTCTCTCTTTCGTCGTGGAAACCCCGCGTCGGAGAGTAAAACGCGCGAAGGCTGTGACTGTAACATATATATATACAGTATACAATGCCTGTGGTTTTTGCGCGTGTCGGCTCTTCGGTATACGCGATCGGCCAGAGTTACGGAGGGACGGTGAAGCGCACGAGAAATTGAAACGGCCGCACGATTGGAACCGAGCAACCGTCGAACATTGTTTCGCGACGTTTCCATAATGCGTTTTCGTTTCGCTCGCATACCGCTTCTTTTCCCCTAGTCTCTGAGACGCGTTTTCGAGCCGTTCTTCTACTATCGATTCTCGTAGAGAGAAGGGACCGGGTAGTCTGGAAGTGGAACCCGCATCTTGCGTGTACCGTACACGGAATTGAGAGGACCGGCCGTGAAGCTCGTTTTAAAGCCGTGCGTCTGACACCCAACTCTTGCGCGCCAATTTCGCGGCAAGAGATAATATGGGACGAATGACCGGCAAAGAGCCAGCTGTGAAGTCTGTTTTTTTAATCGAATCCGTGGACGTGTGTATGCCGTAGCGTCGCTCGTCGTGTTCGTTCATGGTCGTTCCGAGAGAAAGAACGAAAGCGGTAACGAAGGGACCGGCCGTGAAGCTCGTTTTAAAGCCGCGCGTCTGACACCCAACTCTTGCGCGCCAATTTCGCGGCAAGAGATAACATGGGACGAATGACCGGCAAAGAGCCAGCTGTGAAGTCTTTTTTCATTATTTGCTTTCAATCGATCGATCGGTACGATTCGTGCAACGTTTCGCGCGATGCGACGCGAAAACATGCGCGCAACAATAGATGCGTCTGATCGGAAGAACGCGAGGGTCGACTGCACGCGATGGATTCAGTATCGGGTAGGATACAAAATATATCCCCGTCGTTTCCACGCGTGCGAGTCTTCTGCGTCTTTCGCGGGTTTTTGAATGCACTATACGCCCGGAACGTCGAGAAATATATACATATTACTTGAACGTTTTTCGTCTCGAAAGGCTTCGGTGTCGTCTCCAAGGCGACGCCTGAATCTCCTTCGCGCGCTGGTCGGAGATTCAGGTATCAACTTTTATCTTCTCTTTGAAAGAAGAGAGATATTAGGTCGAACAAATGAGAATAAAATTATATATGTGAAATATAAAATTTATACGATTACCCTGAACGGTGGATCACTTGGCTCGTGGGTCGATGAAGAACGCAGCTAATTGCGCGTCAACGTGTGAACTGCAGGACACATGAACATCGACATTTCGAACGCACATTGCGGTCCACGGATACAATTCCTGGACCACGCCTGGCTGAGGGTCGTTTACGTACCATACACTGCTTGCGTAGCTCTGTCAAATCCCCGCCGTCGTTCACCTCTTCGGATCGAACGTTTTTTTACCGAAGGGCGCAAAGAACGTTTCTGAGTCGGGTTAAGAGAAGGATGCTACGTACGAGCGAACGATGGGTGTCTCGTCGGCGTTTGTCGCGGACACGCGAAAATTCTGTGAATTTCACGGACAGTGTACGTTCTAGTTGTTGCAAAACGATCGGAATCGTTTGTATGGACTCGCGTGAGTGTTCGCGGCGTCGTGCGTCGTTCAATTACGACCGCCCGCGGATACCGCTCCACTGCGATATGGATCTGAGCGACAACTTTTTCGGCTGTTCGTGAGATGAACGGTTTCGTGTGTTTAGAAAAATTTTTTTTCCCGCGCT
>NW_027475309.1:45000-52500 GCF_051020985.1 Nomia melanderi | reverse complement strand
TCAGTGAAAAAAAAATTTTTGTCAATTTTCTCAACGTTAAAAACGTTAATAAACTGCGTTTTTATGCGTGGATTAAACATTAAAAAAATTTTGAAATATGTGATGAAAAAGTTTACTCTTGACCGTTCGGACTTAGAAAAATTTCGAGTACCTCGGATCGCCTGCTGGAATTACCGCACGGCCTGGACAGCCCGCATCGACCGATACATTTTTTCCATTTTCAGTGAAAAAAAAATTTTTGTCAATTTTCTCAACGTTAAAAACGTTAATAAACTGCGTTTTTATGCGTGGATTAAACATTAAAAAAATTTTGAAATATGTGATGAAAAAGTTTACTCTTGACCGTCGGGACTTAGAAAAATTTCGAGTACCCCGGATCGCCTGCTGGAATTACCGCACGGCCTGGATAGCCCGCATCGACCGATACATTTTTTCCATTTTCAGTGAAAAAAAAATTTTTGTCAATTTTCTCAACGTTAAAAACGTTAATAAACTGCGTTTTTATGCGTGGATTAAACATTAAAAAAATTTTGAAATATGTGATGAAAAAGTTTACTCTTGACCGTCGGGACTTAGAAAAATTTCGAGTACCCCGGATCGCCTGCTGGAATTACCGCACGGCCTGGATAGCCCGCATCGACCGATACATTTTTTCCATTTTCAGTGAAAAAAAAATTTTTGTCAATTTTCTCAACGTTAAAAACGTTAATAAACTGCGTTTTTATGCGTGGATTAAACATTAAAAAAATTTTGAAATATGTGATGAAAAAGTTTACTCTTGACCGTCGGGACTTAGAAAAATTTCGAGTACCCCGGATCGCCTGCTGGAATTACCGCACGGCCTGGATAGCCCGCATCGACCGATACATTTTTTCCATTTTCAGTGAAAAAAAAATTTTTGTCAATTTTCTCAACGTTAAAAACGTTAATAAACTGCGTTTTTATGCGTGGATTAAACATTAAAAAAATTTTGAAATATGTGATGAAAAAGTTTACTCTTGACCGTCGGGACTTAGAAAAATTTCGAGTACCCCGGATCGCCTGCTGGAATTACCGCACGGCCTGGATAGCCCGCATCGACCGATACATTTTTTCCATTTTCAGTGAAAAAAAAATTTTTGTCAATTTTCTCAACGTTAAAAACTGCGATAAACTGCGTTTTTATGCGTAGATTAAACATTGAAAAAATTTTGAAATATGCGATGAAAAAGTTTACTCTTGACCGTCGGGACTTAGAAAAATTTCGAGTACCCCGGATCGCCTGCTGGCATTACCGCACGGGCTGGACACCTCGCTCCGACGAATCGGTTTTTTCCATTTTTTTTGAAAAATAAATTTTTGTAATTTTTTTTAATGTCAAAAACGTTAATAAACGTCATGTTTACGCATGGATTAAACATTGAAATAATTTTAAAACACTTATTAAAAAAGTTGGTGTCGACCGTGGGACTTAGAAAAATTTCGGGAAGTCCGATTCGCCTGCTGGAATTACCGCACGGGCAGGACACCTCGCTCCGACGAATCGGTTTTTTCCATTTTTTTTGAAAAATAAATTTTTGTAATTTTTTTTAACGTTGAAAACGTTAATAAACATCATGTTTACGCATGGATTAAACATTGAAATAATTTTAAAACGCTTATTAAAAAAGTTGGTGTCGACCGTGGGACTTAGAAAAATTTCGGGAAGTCCGATTCGCCTGCTGGAATTACCGCACGGGCAGGACACCTCGCTCCGACGAATCGGTTTTTTCCATTTTTTCCGAAAAATAAATTTTTGTAATTTTTTTTAATGTTAAAAACGTTAATAAACTTCATGTTTACGCATGGATTAAACATTGAAATAATTTTAAAACGCTTATTAAAAAAGTTGGTGTCGACCGTGGGACTTAGAAAAATTTCGGGAAGTCCGATTCGCCTGCTGGAATTACCGCACGGGCTGGACACCTCGCTCCGCCGAATCGGTTTTTTCCTTTTTTTCCGAAAAATAAATTTTTGTAATTTTTTTTAATGTTAAAAACGTTAATAAACTTCATGTTTACGCATGGATTAAACATTGAAATAATTTTAAAACGCTTATTAAAAAAGTTGGTGTCGACCGTGGGACTTAGAAAAATTTCGGGAAGTCCGATTCGCCTGCTGGAATTACCGCACGGGCAGGACACCTCGCTCCGACGAATCGGTTTTTTCCATTTTTTCCGAAAAATAAATTTTTGTAATTTTTTTTAATGTTAAAAACGTTAATAAACTTCATGTTTACGCATGGATTAAACATTGAAATAATTTTAAAACGCTTATTAAAAAAGTTGGTGTCGACCGTGGGACTTAGAAAAATTTCGGGAAGTCCGATTCGCCTGCTGGAATTACCGCACGGGCAGGACACCTCGCTCCGACGAATCGGTTTTTTCCATTTTTTTTGAAAAATAAATTTTTGTAATTTTTTTTAACGTTGAAAACGTTAATAAACATCATGTTTACGCATGGATTAAACATTGAAATAATTTTAAAACGCTTATTAAAAAAGTTGGTGTCGACCGTGGGACTTAGAAAAATTTCGGGAAGTCCGATTCGCCTGCTGGAATTACCGCACGGGCTGGACACCTCGCTCCGACGAATCGGTTTTTTCCATTTTTTTTGAAAAATAAATTTTTGTAATTTTTTTTAATGTCAAAAACGTTAATAAACGTCATGTTTACGCATGGATTAAACATTGAAATAATTTTAAAACACTTATTAAAAAAGTTGGTGTCGACCGTGGGACTTAGAAAAATTTCGGGAAGTCCGATTCGCCTGCTGGAATTACCGCACGGGCTGGACACCTCGCTCCGCCGAATCGGTATTTTCCATTTTTCTTGAAAAATAAATTTTTGTAATTTTTTTTAACGTTGAAAACGTTAATAAACATCATGTTTACGCATGGATTAAACATTGAAATAATTTTAAAACGCTTATTAAAAAAGTTGGTGTCGACCGTGGGACTTAGAAAAATTTCGGGAAGTCCGATTCGCCTGCTGGAATTACCGCACGGGCTGGACACCTCGCTCCGCCGAATCGGTATTTTCCATTTTTCTTGAAAAATAAATTTTTGTAATTTTTTTTAACGTTGAAAACGTTAATAAACATCATGTTTACGCATGGATTAAACATTGAAATAATTTTAAAACGCTTATTAAAAAAGTTGGTGTCGACCGTGGGACTTAGAAAAATTTCGGGAAGTCCGATTCGCCTGCTGGAATTACCGCACGGGCAGGACACCTCGCTCCGACGAATCGGTTTTTTCCATTTTTTCCGAAAAATAAATTTTTGTAATTTTTTTTAATGTTAAAAACGTTAATAAACTTCATGTTTACGCATGGATTAAACATTGAAATAATTTTAAAACACTTATTAAAAAAGTTGGTGTCGACCGTGGGACTTAGAAAAATTTCGGGAAGTCCGATTCGCCTGCTGGAATTACCGCACGGGCAGGACACCTCGCTCCGACGAATCGGTTTTTTCCATTTTTTTTGAAAAATAAATTTTTGTAATTTTTTTTAACGTTGAAAACGTTAATAAACATCATGTTTACGCATGGATTAAACATTGAAATAATTTTAAAACGCTTATTAAAAAAGTTGGTGTCGACCGTGGGACTTAGAAAAATTTCGGGAAGTCCGATTCGCCTGCTGGAATTACCGCACGGGCTGGACACCTCGCTCCGCCGAATCGGTTTTTTCCTTTTTTTCCGAAAAATAAATTTTTGTAATTTTTTTTAATGTTAAAAACGTTAATAAACTTCATGTTTACGCATGGATTAAACATTGAAATAATTTTAAAACGCTTATTAAAAAAGTTGGTGTCGACCGTGGGACTTAGAAAAATTTCGGGAAGTCCGATTCGCCTGCTGGAATTACCGCACGGGCAGGACACCTCGCTCCGACGAATCGGTTTTTTCCATTTTTTCCGAAAAATAAATTTTTGTAATTTTTTTTAATGTTAAAAACGTTAATAAACTTCATGTTTACGCATGGATTAAACATTGAAATAATTTTAAAACGCTTATTAAAAAAGTTGGTGTCGACCGTGGGACTTAGAAAAATTTCGGGAAGTCCGATTCGCCTGCTGGAATTACCGCACGGGCAGGACACCTCGCTCCGACGAATCGGTTTTTTCCATTTTTTTTGAAAAATAAATTTTTGTAATTTTTTTTAACGTTGAAAACGTTAATAAACATCATGTTTACGCATGGATTAAACATTGAAATAATTTTAAAACGCTTATTAAAAAAGTTGGTGTCGACCGTGGGACTTAGAAAAATTTCGGGAAGTCCGATTCGCCTGCTGGAATTACCGCACGGGCTGGACACCTCGCTCCGCCGAATCGGTTTTTTCCTTTTTTTCCGAAAAATAAATTTTTGTAATTTTTTTTAATGTTAAAAACGTTAATAAACTTCATGTTTACGCATGGATTAAACATTGAAATAATTTTAAAACGCTTATTAAAAAAGTTGGTGTCGACCGTGGGACTTAGAAAAATTTCGGGAAGTCCGATTCGCCTGCTGGAATTACCGCACGGGCAGGACACCTCGCTCCGACGAATCGGTTTTTTCCATTTTTTCCGAAAAATAAATTTTTGTAATTTTTTTTAATGTTAAAAACGTTAATAAACTTCATGTTTACGCATGGATTAAACATTGAAATAATTTTAAAACGCTTATTAAAAAAGTTGGTGTCGACCGTGGGACTTAGAAAAATTTCGGGAAGTCCGATTCGCCTGCTGGAATTACCGCACGGGCAGGACACCTCGCTCCGACGAATCGGTTTTTTCCATTTTTTTTGAAAAATAAATTTTTGTAATTTTTTTTAACGTTGAAAACGTTAATAAACATCATGTTTACGCATGGATTAAACATTGAAATAATTTTAAAACGCTTATTAAAAAAGTTGGTGTCGACCGTGGGACTTAGAAAAATTTCGGGAAGTCCGATTCGCCTGCTGGAATTACCGCACGGGCTGGACACCTCGCTCCGCCGAATCGGTTTTTTCCTTTTTTTCCGAAAAATAAATTTTTGTAATTTTTTTTAATGTTAAAAACGTTAATAAACTTCATGTTTACGCATGGATTAAACATTGAAATAATTTTAAAACGCTTATTAAAAAAGTTGGTGTCGACCGTGGGACTTAGAAAAATTTCGGGAAGTCCGATTCGCCTGCTGGAATTACCGCACGGGCAGGACACCTCGCTCCGACGAATCGGTTTTTTCCATTTTTTCCGAAAAATAAATTTTTGTAATTTTTTTTAATGTTAAAAACGTTAATAAACTTCATGTTTACGCATGGATTAAACATTGAAATAATTTTAAAACGCTTATTAAAAAAGTTGGTGTCGACCGTGGGACTTAGAAAAATTTCGGGAAGTCCGATTCGCCTGCTGGAATTACCGCACGGGCTGGACACCTCGCTCCGCCGAATCGGTTTTTTCCTTTTTTTCCGAAAAATAAATTTTTGTAATTTTTTTTAATGTTAAAAACGTTAATAAACTTCATGTTTACGCATGGATTAAACATTGAAATAATTTTAAAACGCTTATTAAAAAAGTTGGTGTCGACCGTGGGACTTAGAAAAATTTCGGGAAGTCCGATTCGCCTGCTGGAATTACCGCACGGGCAGGACACCTCGCTCCGACGAATCGGTTTTTTCCATTTTTTCCGAAAAATAAATTTTTGTAATTTTTTTTAATGTTAAAAACGTTAATAAACTTCATGTTTACGCATGGATTAAACATTGAAATAATTTTAAAACGCTTATTAAAAAAGTTGGTGTCGACCGTGGGACTTAGAAAAATTTCGGGAAGTCCGATTCGCCTGCTGGAATTACCGCACGGGCAGGACACCTCGCTCCGACGAATCGGTTTTTTCCATTTTTTTTGAAAAATAAATTTTTGTAATTTTTTTTAACGTTGAAAACGTTAATAAACATCATGTTTACGCATGGATTAAACATTGAAATAATTTTAAAACGCTTATTAAAAAAGTTGGTGTCGACCGTGGGACTTAGAAAAATTTCGGGAAGTCCGATTCGCCTGCTGGAATTACCGCACGGGCTGGACACCTCGCTCCGCCGAATCGGTTTTTTCCTTTTTTTCCGAAAAATAAATTTTTGTAATTTTTTTTAATGTTAAAAACGTTAATAAACTTCATGTTTACGCATGGATTAAACATTGAAATAATTTTAAAACGCTTATTAAAAAAGTTGGTGTCGACCGTGGGACTTAGAAAAATTTCGGGAAGTCCGATTCGCCTGCTGGAATTACCGCACGGGCAGGACACCTCGCTCCGACGAATCGGTTTTTTCCATTTTTTCCGAAAAATAAATTTTTGTAATTTTTTTTAATGTTAAAAACGTTAATAAACTTCATGTTTACGCATGGATTAAACATTGAAATAATTTTAAAACGCTTATTAAAAAAGTTTACTCTTGACCGTGGGGACTTAGAAAAATTCCGGCTTGCACGGATTCGACCACTCTGTTTTTCGGAGTTTCTGAGAAAAATAAATTTTTGTAATTTTTTTCATTATGATTTCTGAGTTCTCCCAGTAGTTTAATGTAAGGATTAAGCATTTAAAAATTTTTAAATCGAATATTAAAAAAGTTTACTCTTGCAATTTTTGGAAAAAAAAAATTCTAAAAAATTTTTCTTTCGGTGGAAACTAACGTTTAATATGTACAATAACGATTTATCGAATAAAAATCGTATGTTAATATATGTTCGAATCGACCATAGTTTCAGCGGCTAAGTACCAGCAGCCCGGCCGGTTGGTCTGTACGCGCGGCAGTTTACCACCATAAGCGCCCGTGCTGAGCGGCCGGCGCCGCGGTCGTCGCGGCCGCCCGTTTGGTTACTATAAGAGAGCACGTCGGTTCGAGCGGACCGGTCGGCGCAGCGGCGGGCGAGCGGCTATTCTACGATCTCGGTCGAGAAGCAGTCGTTCAGCTCCTCGAGGTCCATTCCTCGACTGTTCTGTACCGCGTTCCGTTGCGAATTTTTCTCTACACAGCATGACCACGGGTCGGTGTCTCAGACCGAATGGCCCTTATGTGGTAAGCCCAGAATGTTGGGTTGGATACAACGTATATTCGTTATACTTGTACGACTCTCACATCAACTCTCAGAAACCCAAAAGGGGTTTTCTATCCGAGCGAAAATATATTTTTCGTATACAAAAATTTAATGGCAAAGACCAAACGAAATACTACACACAAAAAGGGGCGACGAACAAAAATTGTTCGAATGAAATATAATATATACATATAAAATTGAGGTGTCCTAAGAGAGAAATACATAAACTAAGAGGTATATTATAAGAAATATATATTATTTCTGGGCAAAGAAGAGAGAACGAAAAGAAGAGTATGATCTTTAACGCGAGGGCCTCGACATGGGTACGCCTAGCATGGTTCGCGCTTTCTCGATATGTCCAGCATGTTAACGTACGCGGTCTTCGGACTTCGTGCGTTATGTCCG
>NW_027475309.1:32500-42500 GCF_051020985.1 Nomia melanderi | reverse complement strand
GAGCGATAAACGTGCAACAACGCTTCCTCGTGAAAAATACTTGAACGATCATGCACAGAGAGGTATCTCGATACCTGCTCTGCTGTATGACTAGACGGGCTTACGCGCGGAGAGTTCATCTCCCGTCCGTCGGAAATTTCGAACGGCTTACGCGCGGAGAAATACACTTCTCCCGTCCGTCGAAATTTTTTTTTTTACTTTGAACAAGGCGCATAGAGCCCGCCGAACCACGATTTCGTGCGTCTTACATCTTTCGACGATGGGACGATCCACGCGAAGAGTTGTTTCGTGCTCGCGCGAGGTGCGATAGCGTCGATTCGCTTTTCTGTACGGGAGAAATAGAACGATGAGTTGACTTATCGGGTCTTCGTTGGAATTACCGTCGCTGGCATTGTAAACTCCAGATGACCTTGTGATTCCTTCGTCGGGCACTGGTAAAGGGTGGCGATGATTCGTTCTATAATAGAAATACCCGTCGTAGCGATTCGGCCGAGACACCCGCCACGAAACACTCTCTCGTCGTGGAATCCCCGCATCGGAGAGTAAAACGCGCGAAGGCTTACTATGAGAGAAGAAATAGTATATGCCGGTGGTTCGCGTGTGTAGGCTCTATACGAAATTGCGATTCAAGAGAGTAGGAAAAGACGCGATGAACCACGATTTCCGTGCGTCTTACGTCTCTCGACGATGGGACGATCCACGCGAAGAGTTGTTACGTGCTCGCGCGAGGTGCGATAGCGTCGATTCGCCTTTCTGTACGGGGAGAAATAGAACGATGAGCTGACTTATCGGGTCTTCGTTGGAATTACCGTCGCTGGCATTGTAAACTCCAGATGACCTTGTGATTCCTTCGTCGGGCACTGGTAAAGGGTGGCGATGATTCGTTCTATAATAGAAATACCCGTCGTAGCGTTTCGGCCTAGTCACCCGCCACGAAACACTCTCTCGTCGTGGAATCCCCGCGTCGGAGAATAAAACGCCGAAGGCTTACTTATGAAACTTACGTCTCTCGACGATGGGACGATCCACGCGAAGAGTTGTTACGTGCACGCGTATGGTGCGATTGCGTCGATTCGCTTTTCTGTACGGGGAGCAATAGAACGTTGAGTTGACTTATCGGGTCTTCGTTGGAATTACCGTCGCTGGCATTGTAAACTCCAGATGACCTTGTGATTCCTTCGTCGGGCACTGGTAAAGGGTGGCGATGATGCGTTCTATAATAGAAATACCCGTCGTAGCGTTTCTTCCGAGTCAACCCGCTCACGAAACACTCTCTCGTCGTGGAATCCCCGCGTCGGAGAGTAAAACGCGAATTCATAGTATGGAAACTTACGTCTCTCGACGATGGGACGATCCACGCGAAGAGTTGTTACGTGCACGCGTATGGTGCGATTGCGTCGATTCGCTTTTCTGTACGGGGAGTAATAGAACGTTGAGTTGACTTATCGGGTCTTCGTTGGAATTACCGTCGCTGGCATTGTAAACTCCAGATGACCTTGTGATTCCTTCGTCGGGCACTGGTAAAGGGTGGCGATGATGCGTTCTATAATAGAAATACCCGTCGTAGCGTTTCTTCCGAGTCAACCCGCTCACGAAACTCTCTCTCGTCGTGGAATCCCCGCGTCGGAGAGTAAAACGCGAATTCATACTATGAAAACTTACGTCTCTCGACGATGGGACGATCCACGCGAAGAGTTGTTTACGTGCACGCGTATGGTGCGATTGCGTCGATTCGCTTTTCTGTACGGGGAGAAATAGAACGTTGAGTTGACTTATCGGGTCTTCGTTGGAATTACCGTCGCTGGCATTGTAAACTCCAGATGACCTTGTGATTCCTTCGTCGGGCACTGGTAAAGGGTGGCGATGATGCGTTCTATAATAGAAATACCCGTCGTAGCGTTTCTTCCGAGTCAACCCGCTCACGAAACTCTCTCTCGTCGTGGAATCCCCGCGTCGGAGAGTAAAACGCGAATTCATACTATGAAAACTTACGTCTCTCGACGATGGGACGATCCACGCGAAGAGTTGTTTACGTGTACGCGTATGGTGCGATTGCGTCGATTCGCTTTTCTGTACGGGGAGAAATAGAACGTTGAGTTGACTTATCGGGTCTTCGTTGGAATTACCGTCGCTGGCATTGTAAACTCCAGATGACCTTGTGATTCCTTCGTCGGGCACTGGTAAAGGGTGGCGATGATGCGTTCTATAATAGAAATACCCGTCGTAGCGTTTCTTCCGAGTCAACCCGCTCACGAAACTCTCTCTCTCGTCGTGGAATCCCCGCGTCGGAGAGTAAAACGCCGAAGGCTTACTATGAAACTTACGTCTCTCGACGATGGGACGATCCACGCGAAGAGTTGTTACGTGCACGCGTATGGTGCGATTGCGTCGATTCGCTTTTCTGTACGGGGAGTAATAGAACGTTGAGTTGACTTATCGGGTCTTCGTTGGAATTACCGTCGCTGGCATTGTAAACTCCAGATGACCTTGTGATTCCTTCGTCGGGCACTGGTAAAGGGTGGCGATGATGCGTTCTATAATAGAAATACCCGTCGTAGCGTTTCTTCCGAGTCAACCCGCTCACGAAACTCTCTCTCGTCGTGGAATCCCCGCGTCGGAGAGTAAAACGCGAATTCATACTATGAAAACTTACGTCTCTCGACGATGGGACGATCCACGCGAAGAGTTGTTTACGTGCACGCGTATGGTGCGATTGCGTCGATTCGCTTTTCTGTACGGGGAGAAATAGAACGTTGAGTTGACTTATCGGGTCTTCGTTGGAATTACCGTCGCTGGCATTGTAAACTCCAGATGACCTTGTGATTCCTTCGTCGGGCACTGGTAAAGGGTGGCGATGATGCGTTCTATAATAGAAATACCCGTCGTAGCGTTTCTTCCGAGTCAACCCGCTCACGAAACTCTCTCTCGTCGTGGAATCCCCGCGTCGGAGAGTAAAACGCGAATTCATACTATGAAAACTTACGTCTCTCGACGATGGGACGATCCACGCGAAGAGTTGTTTACGTGCACGCGTATGGTGCGATTGCGTCGATTCGCTTTTCTGTACGGGGAGAAATAGAACGTTGAGTTGACTTATCGGGTCTTCGTTGGAATTACCGTCGCTGGCATTGTAAACTCCAGATGACCTTGTGATTCCTTCGTCGGGCACTGGTAAAGGGTGGCGATGATGCGTTCTATAATAGAAATACCCGTCGTAGCGTTTCTTCCGAGTCAACCCGCTCACGAAACTCTCTCTCGTCGTGGAATCCCCGCGTCGGAGAGTAAAACGCGAATTCATACTATGAAAACTTACGTCTCTCGACGATGGGACGATCCACGCGAAGAGTTGTTTACGTGTACGCGTATGGTGCGATTGCGTCGATTCGCTTTTCTGTACGGGGAGAAATAGAACGTTGAGTTGACTTATCGGGTCTTCGTTGGAATTACCGTCGCTGGCATTGTAAACTCCAGATGACCTTGTGATTCCTTCGTCGGGCACTGGTAAAGGGTGGCGATGATGCGTTCTATAATAGAAATACCCGTCGTAGCGTTTCTTCCGAGTCAACCCGCTCACGAAACTCTCTCTCTCGTCGTGGAATCCCCGCGTCGGAGAGTAAAACGCCGAAGGCTTACTATGAAACTTACGTCTCTCGACGATGGGACGATCCACGCGAAGAGTTGTTACGTGCACGCGTATGGTGCGATTGCGTCGATTCGCTTTTCTGTACGGGGAGTAATAGAACGTTGAGTTGACTTATCGGGTCTTCGTTGGAATTACCGTCGCTGGCATTGTAAACTCCAGATGACCTTGTGATTCCTTCGTCGGGCACTGGTAAAGGGTGGCGATGATGCGTTCTATAATAGAAATACCCGTCGTAGCGTTTCTTCCGAGTCAACCCGCTCACGAAACTCTCTCTCGTCGTGGAATCCCCGCGTCGGAGAGTAAAACGCGAATTCATACTATGAAAACTTACGTCTCTCGACGATGGGACGATCCACGCGAAGAGTTGTTTACGTGCACGCGTATGGTGCGATTGCGTCGATTCGCTTTTCTGTACGGGGAGAAATAGAACGTTGAGTTGACTTATCGGG
Source organism: Nomia melanderi (assembly GCF_051020985.1). Classification (NCBI taxonomy): domain Eukaryota; kingdom Metazoa; phylum Arthropoda; class Insecta; order Hymenoptera; family Halictidae; genus Nomia; species Nomia melanderi. The sequence continues at coordinate 38,408 of NW_027475309.1, read as the reverse complement.
TCTTCGTTGGAATTACCGTCGCTGGCATTGTAAACTCCAGATGACCTTGTGATTCCTTCGTCGGGCACTGGTAAAGGGTGGCGATGATGCGTTCTATAATAGAAATACCCGTCGTAGCGTTTCTTCCGAGTCAACCCGCTCACGAAACTCTCTCTCGTCGTGGAATCCCCGCGTCGGAGAGTAAAACGCGAATTCATACTATGAAAACTTACGTCTCTCGACGATGGGACGATCCACGCGAAGAGTTGTTTACGTGCACGCGTATGGTGCGATTGCGTCGATTCGCTTTTCTGTACGGGGAGAAATAGAACGTTGAGTTGACTTATCGGGTCTTCGTTGGAATTACCGTCGCTGGCATTGTAAACTCCAGATGACCTTGTGATTCCTTCGTCGGGCACTGGTAAAGGGTGGCGATGATGCGTTCTATAATAGAAATACCCGTCGTAGCGTTTCTTCCGAGTCAACCCGCTCACGAAACTCTCTCTCGTCGTGGAATCCCCGCGTCGGAGGGTAAAACGCGATATATAATAGTATATGCCAGTGGTTCGCGCGCGTCGTCTCTGAGATACGCGGTCGACAGAGTTCCGAAAACACGTGATGTGCCACGATTTCCGTGCGTCTTACATCTTTCGACGATGGGACGATCCACGCGAAGAGAACGTTCGTGCTTGCGTGAGGTGCAACAGCGTCGATTCGCTTTTCTGTACGGGGAGAAATAGAACGTTGAGTTGACTTATCGGGTCTTCGTTGGAATTACCGTCGCTGGCATTGTAAACTCCAGATGACCTTGTGATTCCTTCGTCGGGCACTGGTAAAGGGTGGCGATGATTCGTTCTATAATAGTAATACCCGTCGTAGCGTTTCGACCGATGTCACCCGCCACGAATGTCTCTCTCGACGTGGAAACCCCGCGCCGAAGAGTAAACGCGAAGGCTTACCATACGAAAGAAAACGGTATTATACGCCTGTGGTATGTGCGTCTCGGCTCTGTGATACGCGATCGGCAGAGTTACAAAAAAACGTTGATGGGCCACGATTTCCGTGCGTCTTACATCTTTCGACGATGGGACGATCCACGCGAAGAGTAGTTACGTGCTCGCGCGAGGTGCGATAGCGTCGATTCGCTTTTCTGTACGGGGAGAAATAGAACGATGAGTTGACTTATCGGGTCTTCGTTGGAATTACCGTCGCTGGCATTGTAAACTCCAGATGACCTTGTGATTCCTTCGTCGGGCACTGGTAAAGGGTGGCGATGATTCGTTCTATAATAGAAATACCCGTCGTAGCGATTCGGCCGAGACACCCGCCACGAAACTCTCTCTCGTCGTGGAATCCCCATGTCGGAGAGTAAAACGCGAAGGCTAACTATATAAGAAACATATAGTATTATTTATGCCTGTGGTTCTCCGTTTGTCCTACTCTCAGATACGCGACTCGGAGAGTTACGAATAATCGTGATGGACCACGATTTCTGTACGTCTTACATCTTTCGACGATGGGACGATCCACGCGAAGAGATCATTCCTGCTTGCGTGAGGTGCGATAGCGCCGATTCGCTTTTCTGTACGGGGAGAAATAGAACGATGAGTTGACTTATCGGGTCTTCGTTGGAATTACCGTCGCTGGCATTGTAAACTCCAGATGACCTTGTGATTCCTTCGTCGGGCACTGGTAAAGGGTGGCGATGATTCGTTCTATAATAGAAATACCCGTCGTAGCGATTCGGCCGTGTCACCCGCCACGAAAATCTCTCTCGTCGTGGAATCCCCGCGTCGTAGAGTAAACGCGAAGGCTTGCTATAGAAGACTATAGTTTATACGCCTGTGGTTCACCGGTTGCCTGCTCTCCGGGGTACGCGATCGCGCAGGAGTTACGGAAGAACTTGATGGGCCACGATCTCCAAGCGGCTATATCTTTCGACGATGGGACGATTCACGCGAAGAGAACGTTCGTGCATGCGTGAGGTGCGATAGCGTTGATTCGCTTGTCTGTACGGGGAGAAATAGAACGATGAGTTGACTTATCGGGTCTTCGTTGGAATTACCGTCGCTGGCATTGTAAACTCCAGATGACCTTGTGATTCCTTCGTCGGGCACTGGTAAAGGGTGGCGATGATTCGTTCTATAATAGAAATACCCGTCGTAGCGTTTCGACCGATGTCACCCGCCACGAAATTCTCTCTCGTCGTGGAATCCCCGCGTCGGAGAGTAACCGCCGAAGGCTTGCTATAGAAGACTATAGTTTATACGCCTGTGGTTCACCGGTTGCCGGCTCTCCGGGGCACGCGATCGCGCGAAGGTTACGGAGGGACGTGAAGCGCCCGAGCAATGAAACGTCCGCAGGAGGAAACGAGCAACCGCCGAACATTGTTTCGCGACGTTTCCATAATGTATTGTCGTTTCGCTCGCATCCCGCTTCTTTCCCCTAGTTTCCTCGACGCGTAGTTTCGCAGCCTTAGTGGACGAATCATTCTCGATTCGAGGAAAGATATGCAGTGGGGCGTGCAATGAGCCCGCCAGAGACCACGATCTCCAATGCGTCTTTACATCTTTCGACGATGGGATGATCCACGCGAAGAGAACGTTCGTGCTTGCGCGAGGTGCGTTAGCGTCGATTCGCTTTTCTGTACGGGGAGAAATAGAACGATGAGTTGACTTATCGGGTCTTCGTTGGAATTACCGTCGCTGGCATTGTAAACTCCAGATGACCTTGTGATTCCTTCGTCGGGCACTGGTAAAGGGTGGCGATGATTCGTTCTATAATAGAAATACCCGTCGTAGCGATTCGGCCGAGTCACCCGCCACGAAACTGTCTCTCTTTCGTCGTGGAAACCCCGCGTCGGAGAGTAAAACGCGCGAAGGCTGTGACTGTAACATATATATATACAGTATACAATGCCTGTGGTTTTTGCGCGTGTCGGCTCTTCGGTATACGCGATCGGCCAGAGTTACGGAGGGACGGTGAAGCGCACGAGAAATTGAAACGGCCGCACGATTGGAACCGAGCAACCGTCGAACATTGTTTCGCGACGTTTCCATAATGCGTTTTCGTTTCGCTCGCATACCGCTTCTTTTCCCCTAGTCTCTGAGACGCGTTTTCGAGCCGTTCTTCTACTATCGATTCTCGTAGAGAGAAGGGACCGGGTAGTCTGGAAGTGGAACCCGCATCTTGCGTGTACCGTACACGGAATTGAGAGGACCGGCCGTGAAGCTCGTTTTAAAGCCGTGCGTCTGACACCCAACTCTTGCGCGCCAATTTCGCGGCAAGAGATAATATGGGACGAATGACCGGCAAAGAGCCAGCTGTGAAGTCTGTTTTTTTAATCGAATCCGTGGACGTGTGTATGCCGTAGCGTCGCTCGTCGTGTTCGTTCATGGTCGTTCCGAGAGAAAGAACGAAAGCGGTAACGAAGGGACCGGCCGTGAAGCTCGTTTTAAAGCCGCGCGTCTGACACCCAACTCTTGCGCGCCAATTTCGCGGCAAGAGATAACATGGGACGAATGACCGGCAAAGAGCCAGCTGTGAAGTCTTTTTTCATTATTTGCTTTCAATCGATCGATCGGTACGATTCGTGCAACGTTTCGCGCGATGCGACGCGAAAACATGCGCGCAACAATAGATGCGTCTGATCGGAAGAACGCGAGGGTCGACTGCACGCGATGGATTCAGTATCGGGTAGGATACAAAATATATCCCCGTCGTTTCCACGCGTGCGAGTCTTCTGCGTCTTTCGCGGGTTTTTGAATGCACTATACGCCCGGAACGTCGAGAAATATATACATATTACTTGAACGTTTTTCGTCTCGAAAGGCTTCGGTGTCGTCTCCAAGGCGACGCCTGAATCTCCTTCGCGCGCTGGTCGGAGATTCAGGTATCAACTTTTATCTTCTCTTTGAAAGAAGAGAGATATTAGGTCGAACAAATGAGAATAAAATTATATATGTGAAATATAAAATTTATACGATTACCCTGAACGGTGGATCACTTGGCTCGTGGGTCGATGAAGAACGCAGCTAATTGCGCGTCAACGTGTGAACTGCAGGACACATGAACATCGACATTTCGAACGCACATTGCGGTCCACGGATACAATTCCTGGACCACGCCTGGCTGAGGGTCGTTTACGTACCATACACTGCTTGCGTAGCTCTGTCAAATCCCCGCCGTCGTTCACCTCTTCGGATCGAACGTTTTTTTACCGAAGGGCGCAAAGAACGTTTCTGAGTCGGGTTAAGAGAAGGATGCTACGTACGAGCGAACGATGGGTGTCTCGTCGGCGTTTGTCGCGGACACGCGAAAATTCTGTGAATTTCACGGACAGTGTACGTTCTAGTTGTTGCAAAACGATCGGAATCGTTTGTATGGACTCGCGTGAGTGTTCGCGGCGTCGTGCGTCGTTCAATTACGACCGCCCGCGGATACCGCTCCACTGCGATATGGATCTGAGCGACAACTTTTTCGGCTGTTCGTGAGATGAACGGTTTCGTGTGTTTAGAAAAATTTTTTTTCCCGCGCTCCCGACGTCACCTGAAATGATGCGTCAGAGGTGAAAGAAAATATTAAGAAGTCGAGAGAGAGAGAGACTACACACGTTTTATTCATATTTTGTATACCGTGCGTGAGACGGATGTGCACGACACGTCGTATGTCGGTATATTACCGACTGGCCCCAGGGAGATTGTTTTCTTCCTCTCTTACGAATGAGATGTACGTTTCGGAGGATCGTCGTTACCGAAACACACGGCAAAACGAGACTTCTCGCAGCAGAACCTTTATACACAATACACATCGACTCTTTTTACCCCGAGAGAGAGAGAAAAGGTGTATTTCTTTTTTTTATTTTTCGAATTCGACGCACGAACGCTTTGACGACTGGAGAAAAACACGGTGTGTGTTAAAATCGTGCGGGACGAGCATGCGTATTCGTAACGGGTCGAATAGTTCTTATTCCCCGTCGTCGCGTGTCCTCGCTGGACCACCACCGTGCGCTTCCGCCACGTTCAGTTGAATTTCGAAATATATATATATAAAAAGAATCACCATATACTCTCTTTCGGGAGGTGTATTTTTATCGGTTTCTGCTATAGAGAAGAGACGGAGATCGTGTTGTGAGGTGTAACGTTTCTGTATCCCCGTTTCGGAGGATCGTCGTTATCGGCGGAACACACGTCAAAACGAGACTTCTCGCAGAACCTTTATACACAATACACATCGACTCTTTTACCCCGAGAGAGAGAAAAGGTGTTTTTCTTTTTTTTTTATTTTTCGAATTCGACGCACGAACGCTTTGACGACTGGAGAAAAACACGGTGTGTGTTAAAATCGTGCGGGACGAGCATGCGTATTCGTAACGGGTCGAATAGTTCTTATTCCCCGTCGTCGCGTGTCCTCGCTGGACCACCACCGTGCGCTTCCGCCACGTTCAGTTGTATTTCGAAATATATATATATATAAAAAGAATCACCATATACTCTCTTTCGGGAGGTGTATTTTTATCGGTTTCTGCTATAGAGAAGAGACGGACGATCGTGTGTGACACCACGTGGTAACGTTTCCGTATCCCCGTAAAATACGTTTATCTTTTCTCGTAGAAAAGAGAGAGGAAGAGGCAGGAGCTCCTCTTTGGCGAGGCTTTCGAACGTCGCGTCCCGTCCGCCGGAATATAATGATATAAATATATAACCGCCGCCGACTTTGTGCGAAAGCGTTGAAACGAACGCGTCGGTCGCCCCATGGTGTGTGTTTGTCGTGTCTTCTTTTCCTCTTCTGCACTTCTCTTCACTGTCGATCGCGAGACCGCGCGAGATCCGCTTCGGTCGTCCAGTCCCCGAAAATTCTTCTCGGACGGGCGTTAAAGTTAACCGGAGCGCGAGATCGTCTAGCGAGAGTCTTTTTCGCGATCGAGTAA
>NW_027475309.1:15000-25000 GCF_051020985.1 Nomia melanderi | reverse complement strand
TTTCTCCATTTTTTTTTCGCTCCGATGAAAAGCAATACGCCGCTGGAACTTTGAAATCGGCGCGCTCGAGCGAAACTTGGAGGAACGAACGATAGAGAGGAAGAAAATTTTCTTCTCTTTCGTTCGTTTCTCCATTTTTTTTTCGCTCCGATGAAAAGCAATACGCCGCTGGAACTTTGAAATCGGCGCGCTCGAGCGAAACTTGGAGGAACGAACGACAGAGAGGAAAAAATTTTTCTCCTCTTTCGTTCGTTTCTCCGTTTTTTTTCGCTCAGTTGAAAAGCAATACGCCGCTGGAACTTTGAAAAATAACGAGATAAAAAAAATTTTTGTACATTTTTTCATCGTTATTCGTACACGACTTAAGCGTTGGAAAATTTTTAAACCGAATTTTGAAAAATTTTATTCCTGACCGTTGGGACTTGGAAAAATTTCGAGTCAGCCGGTTTGGCCGGTTGGACTTACCGCGAGACGGAGAAAAGTAGATTCGGTCGATCTGTTTTTCGCAGTTTTTGTGAAAAAAAAATTTTGGTCAATTTTTTCAACGTTAAAAACGTGTTCGGGCTGCCTTTTTATCCATGGATTAAGCGCCGAAAAAATTTTAAAACGCATAATAAAAAAGTTTATTCTTGACCGCAGGGACTTAGAAAAATTTCGGGTCGCCCCGTTCGACCTGCTGGCATTACCGCGCGGCCTGGACAGCCCGCTTCGACCGATACATTTTTTTCATTTTCAGAGAAAAAAAAATTTTTGTCAATTTTTTCAACCTTAAAAACGTTAATAAACTGCACTCTTATGCACGGATTAAGCATTGAAAAATTTTTAAAACATGTAATAAAAAAGTTTATTCTTGACCGTTCGGACTTAGAAAAATTTCGAGTACCCCGGATCGCCTGCTGGAATTACCGCACGGCCTGGACAGCCCGCATCGACCGATACATTTTTTCCATTTTCAGTGAAAAAAAAATTTTTGTCAATTTTCTCAACGTTAAAAACGTTAATAAACTGCGTTTTTATGAGTGGATTAAACATTGAAAAAATTTTGAAATATGTGATGAAAAAGTTTACTCTTGACCGTTCGGACTTAGAAAAATTTCGAGTACCTCGGATCGCCGGCTGGAATTACCGCACGGCCTGGACAGCTCGCATCGACCGATACATTTTTTCCATTTTCAGTGAAAAAAAAATTTTTGTCAATTTTCTCAACGTTAAAAACGTTAATAAACTGCGTTTTTATGCGTGGATTAAACATTAAAAAAATTTTGAAATATGTGATGAAAAAGTTTACTCTTGACCGTTCGGACTTAGAAAAATTTCGAGTACCTCGGATCGCCTGCTGGAATTACCGCACGGCCTGGACAGCCCGCATCGACCGATACATTTTTTCCATTTTCAGTGAAAAAAAAATTTTTGTCAATTTTCTCAACGTTAAAAACGTTAATAAACTGCGTTTTTATGCGTGGATTAAACATTAAAAAAATTTTGAAATATGTGATGAAAAAGTTTACTCTTGACCGTCGGGACTTAGAAAAATTTCGAGTACCCCGGATCGCCTGCTGGAATTACCGCACGGCCTGGATAGCCCGCATCGACCGATACATTTTTTCCATTTTCAGTGAAAAAAAAATTTTTGTCAATTTTCTCAACGTTAAAAACGTTAATAAACTGCGTTTTTATGCGTGGATTAAACATTAAAAAAATTTTGAAATATGTGATGAAAAAGTTTACTCTTGACCGTCGGGACTTAGAAAAATTTCGAGTACCCCGGATCGCCTGCTGGAATTACCGCACGGCCTGGATAGCCCGCATCGACCGATACATTTTTTCCATTTTCAGTGAAAAAAAAATTTTTGTCAATTTTCTCAACGTTAAAAACTGCGATAAACTGCGTTTTTATGCGTAGATTAAACATTGAAAAAATTTTGAAATATGCGATGAAAAAGTTTACTCTTGACCGTCGGGACTTAGAAAAATTTCGAGTACCCCGGATCGCCTGCTGGCATTACCGCACGGGCTGGACACCTCGCTCCGACGAATCGGTTTTTTCCATTTTTTTTGAAAAATAAATTTTTGTAATTTTTTTTAATGTCAAAAACGTTAATAAACGTCATGTTTACGCATGGATTAAACATTGAAATAATTTTAAAACACTTATTAAAAAAGTTGGTGTCGACCGTGGGACTTAGAAAAATTTCGGGAAGTCCGATTCGCCTGCTGGAATTACCGCACGGGCAGGACACCTCGCTCCGACGAATCGGTTTTTTCCATTTTTTCCGAAAAATAAATTTTTGTAATTTTTTTTAATGTTAAAAACGTTAATAAACTTCATGTTTACGCATGGATTAAACATTGAAATAATTTTAAAACGCTTATTAAAAAAGTTGGTGTCGACCGTGGGACTTAGAAAAATTTCGGGAAGTCCGATTCGCCTGCTGGAATTACCGCACGGGCTGGACACCTCGCTCCGCCGAATCGGTTTTTTCCTTTTTTTCCGAAAAATAAATTTTTGTAATTTTTTTTAATGTTAAAAACGTTAATAAACTTCATGTTTACGCATGGATTAAACATTGAAATAATTTTAAAACGCTTATTAAAAAAGTTGGTGTCGACCGTGGGACTTAGAAAAATTTCGGGAAGTCCGATTCGCCTGCTGGAATTACCGCACGGGCAGGACACCTCGCTCCGACGAATCGGTTTTTTCCATTTTTTCCGAAAAATAAATTTTTGTAATTTTTTTTAATGTTAAAAACGTTAATAAACTTCATGTTTACGCATGGATTAAACATTGAAATAATTTTAAAACGCTTATTAAAAAAGTTGGTGTCGACCGTGGGACTTAGAAAAATTTCGGGAAGTCCGATTCGCCTGCTGGAATTACCGCACGGGCAGGACACCTCGCTCCGACGAATCGGTTTTTTCCATTTTTTTTGAAAAATAAATTTTTGTAATTTTTTTTAACGTTGAAAACGTTAATAAACATCATGTTTACGCATGGATTAAACATTGAAATAATTTTAAAACGCTTATTAAAAAAGTTGGTGTCGACCGTGGGACTTAGAAAAATTTCGGGAAGTCCGATTCGCCTGCTGGAATTACCGCACGGGCTGGACACCTCGCTCCGCCGAATCGGTTTTTTCCTTTTTTTCCGAAAAATAAATTTTTGTAATTTTTTTTAATGTTAAAAACGTTAATAAACTTCATGTTTACGCATGGATTAAACATTGAAATAATTTTAAAACGCTTATTAAAAAAGTTGGTGTCGACCGTGGGACTTAGAAAAATTTCGGGAAGTCCGATTCGCCTGCTGGAATTACCGCACGGGCAGGACACCTCGCTCCGACGAATCGGTTTTTTCCATTTTTTTTGAAAAATAAATTTTTGTAATTTTTTTTAACGTTGAAAACGTTAATAAACATCATGTTTACGCATGGATTAAACATTGAAATAATTTTAAAACGCTTATTAAAAAAGTTGGTGTCGACCGTGGGACTTAGAAAAATTTCGGGAAGTCCGATTCGCCTGCTGGAATTACCGCACGGGCTGGACACCTCGCTCCGCCGAATCGGTTTTTTCCTTTTTTTCCGAAAAATAAATTTTTGTAATTTTTTTTAATGTTAAAAACGTTAATAAACTTCATGTTTACGCATGGATTAAACATTGAAATAATTTTAAAACGCTTATTAAAAAAGTTGGTGTCGACCGTGGGACTTAGAAAAATTTCGGGAAGTCCGATTCGCCTGCTGGAATTACCGCACGGGCAGGACACCTCGCTCCGACGAATCGGTTTTTTCCATTTTTTCCGAAAAATAAATTTTTGTAATTTTTTTTAATGTTAAAAACGTTAATAAACTTCATGTTTACGCATGGATTAAACATTGAAATAATTTTAAAACGCTTATTAAAAAAGTTGGTGTCGACCGTGGGACTTAGAAAAATTTCGGGAAGTCCGATTCGCCTGCTGGAATTACCGCACGGGCTGGACACCTCGCTCCGCCGAATCGGTTTTTTCCTTTTTTTCCGAAAAATAAATTTTTGTAATTTTTTTTAATGTTAAAAACGTTAATAAACTTCATGTTTACGCATGGATTAAACATTGAAATAATTTTAAAACGCTTATTAAAAAAGTTGGTGTCGACCGTGGGACTTAGAAAAATTTCGGGAAGTCCGATTCGCCTGCTGGAATTACCGCACGGGCAGGACACCTCGCTCCGACGAATCGGTTTTTTCCATTTTTTCCGAAAAATAAATTTTTGTAATTTTTTTTAATGTTAAAAACGTTAATAAACTTCATGTTTACGCATGGATTAAACATTGAAATAATTTTAAAACACTTATTAAAAAAGTTGGTGTCGACCGTGGGACTTAGAAAAATTTCGGGAAGTCCGATTCGCCTGCTGGAATTACCGCACGGGCAGGACACCTCGCTCCGACGAATCGGTTTTTTCCATTTTTTTTGAAAAATAAATTTTTGTAATTTTTTTTAACGTTGAAAACGTTAATAAACATCATGTTTACGCATGGATTAAACATTGAAATAATTTTAAAACGCTTATTAAAAAAGTTGGTGTCGACCGTGGGACTTAGAAAAATTTCGGGAAGTCCGATTCGCCTGCTGGAATTACCGCACGGGCTGGACACCTCGCTCCGCCGAATCGGTTTTTTCCTTTTTTTCCGAAAAATAAATTTTTGTAATTTTTTTTAATGTTAAAAACGTTAATAAACTTCATGTTTACGCATGGATTAAACATTGAAATAATTTTAAAACGCTTATTAAAAAAGTTGGTGTCGACCGTGGGACTTAGAAAAATTTCGGGAAGTCCGATTCGCCTGCTGGAATTACCGCACGGGCAGGACACCTCGCTCCGACGAATCGGTTTTTTCCATTTTTTCCGAAAAATAAATTTTTGTAATTTTTTTTAATGTTAAAAACGTTAATAAACTTCATGTTTACGCATGGATTAAACATTGAAATAATTTTAAAACGCTTATTAAAAAAGTTGGTGTCGACCGTGGGACTTAGAAAAATTTCGGGAAGTCCGATTCGCCTGCTGGAATTACCGCACGGGCAGGACACCTCGCTCCGACGAATCGGTTTTTTCCATTTTTTTTGAAAAATAAATTTTTGTAATTTTTTTTAACGTTGAAAACGTTAATAAACATCATGTTTACGCATGGATTAAACATTGAAATAATTTTAAAACGCTTATTAAAAAAGTTGGTGTCGACCGTGGGACTTAGAAAAATTTCGGGAAGTCCGATTCGCCTGCTGGAATTACCGCACGGGCTGGACACCTCGCTCCGCCGAATCGGTTTTTTCCTTTTTTTCCGAAAAATAAATTTTTGTAATTTTTTTTAATGTTAAAAACGTTAATAAACTTCATGTTTACGCATGGATTAAACATTGAAATAATTTTAAAACGCTTATTAAAAAAGTTGGTGTCGACCGTGGGACTTAGAAAAATTTCGGGAAGTCCGATTCGCCTGCTGGAATTACCGCACGGGCAGGACACCTCGCTCCGACGAATCGGTTTTTTCCATTTTTTCCGAAAAATAAATTTTTGTAATTTTTTTTAATGTTAAAAACGTTAATAAACTTCATGTTTACGCATGGATTAAACATTGAAATAATTTTAAAACGCTTATTAAAAAAGTTGGTGTCGACCGTGGGACTTAGAAAAATTTCGGGAAGTCCGATTCGCCTGCTGGAATTACCGCACGGGCTGGACACCTCGCTCCGCCGAATCGGTTTTTTCCTTTTTTTCCGAAAAATAAATTTTTGTAATTTTTTTTAATGTTAAAAACGTTAATAAACTTCATGTTTACGCATGGATTAAACATTGAAATAATTTTAAAACGCTTATTAAAAAAGTTGGTGTCGACCGTGGGACTTAGAAAAATTTCGGGAAGTCCGATTCGCCTGCTGGAATTACCGCACGGGCAGGACACCTCGCTCCGACGAATCGGTTTTTTCCATTTTTTCCGAAAAATAAATTTTTGTAATTTTTTTTAATGTTAAAAACGTTAATAAACTTCATGTTTACGCATGGATTAAACATTGAAATAATTTTAAAACGCTTATTAAAAAAGTTGGTGTCGACCGTGGGACTTAGAAAAATTTCGGGAAGTCCGATTCGCCTGCTGGAATTACCGCACGGGCTGGACACCTCGCTCCGCCGAATCGGTTTTTTCCTTTTTTTCCGAAAAATAAATTTTTGTAATTTTTTTTAATGTTAAAAACGTTAATAAACTTCATGTTTACGCATGGATTAAACATTGAAATAATTTTAAAACGCTTATTAAAAAAGTTGGTGTCGACCGTGGGACTTAGAAAAATTTCGGGAAGTCCGATTCGCCTGCTGGAATTACCGCACGGGCAGGACACCTCGCTCCGACGAATCGGTTTTTTCCATTTTTTCCGAAAAATAAATTTTTGTAATTTTTTTTAATGTTAAAAACGTTAATAAACTTCATGTTTACGCATGGATTAAACATTGAAATAATTTTAAAACGCTTATTAAAAAAGTTGGTGTCGACCGTGGGACTTAGAAAAATTTCGGGAAGTCCGATTCGCCTGCTGGAATTACCGCACGGGCAGGACACCTCGCTCCGCCGAATCGGTATTTTCCATTTTTCTTGAAAAATAAATTTTTGTAATTTTTTTTAACGTTGAAAACGTTAATAAACATCATGTTTACGCATGGATTAAACATTGAAATAATTTTAAAACGCTTATTAAAAAAGTTGGTGTCGACCGTGGGACTTAGAAAAATTTCGGGAAGTCCGATTCGCCTGCTGGAATTACCGCACGGGCTGGACACCTCGCTCCGCCGAATCGGTTTTTTCCTTTTTTTCCGAAAAATAAATTTTTGTAATTTTTTTTAATGTTAAAAACGTTAATAAACTTCATGTTTACGCATGGATTAAACATTGAAATAATTTTAAAACGCTTATTAAAAAAGTTGGTGTCGACCGTGGGACTTAGAAAAATTTCGGGAAGTCCGATTCGCCTGCTGGAATTACCGCACGGGCAGGACACCTCGCTCCGACGAATCGGTTTTTTCCATTTTTTCCGAAAAATAAATTTTTGTAATTTTTTTTAATGTTAAAAACGTTAATAAACTTCATGTTTACGCATGGATTAAACATTGAAATAATTTTAAAACACTTATTAAAAAAGTTGGTGTCGACCGTGGGACTTAGAAAAATTTCGGGAAGTCCGATTCGCCTGCTGGAATTACCGCACGGGCAGGACACCTCGCTCCGACGAATCGGTTTTTTCCATTTTTTTTGAAAAATAAATTTTTGTAATTTTTTTTAACGTTGAAAACGTTAATAAACATCATGTTTACGCATGGATTAAACATTGAAATAATTTTAAAACGCTTATTAAAAAAGTTGGTGTCGACCGTGGGACTTAGAAAAATTTCGGGAAGTCCGATTCGCCTGCTGGAATTACCGCACGGGCTGGACACCTCGCTCCGCCGAATCGGTTTTTTCCTTTTTTTCCGAAAAATAAATTTTTGTAATTTTTTTTAATGTTAAAAACGTTAATAAACTTCATGTTTACGCATGGATTAAACATTGAAATAATTTTAAAACGCTTATTAAAAAAGTTGGTGTCGACCGTGGGACTTAGAAAAATTTCGGGAAGTCCGATTCGCCTGCTGGAATTACCGCACGGGCAGGACACCTCGCTCCGACGAATCGGTTTTTTCCATTTTTTCCGAAAAATAAATTTTTGTAATTTTTTTTAATGTTAAAAACGTTAATAAACTTCATGTTTACGCATGGATTAAACATTGAAATAATTTTAAAACGCTTATTAAAAAAGTTGGTGTCGACCGTGGGACTTAGAAAAATTTCGGGAAGTCCGATTCGCCTGCTGGAATTACCGCACGGGCAGGACACCTCGCTCCGACGAATCGGTTTTTTCCATTTTTTTTGAAAAATAAATTTTTGTAATTTTTTTTAACGTTGAAAACGTTAATAAACATCATGTTTACGCATGGATTAAACATTGAAATAATTTTAAAACGCTTATTAAAAAAGTTGGTGTCGACCGTGGGACTTAGAAAAATTTCGGGAAGTCCGATTCGCCTGCTGGAATTACCGCACGGGCTGGACACCTCGCTCCGCCGAATCGGTTTTTTCCTTTTTTTCCGAAAAATAAATTTTTGTAATTTTTTTTAATGTTAAAAACGTTAATAAACTTCATGTTTACGCATGGATTAAACATTGAAATAATTTTAAAACGCTTATTAAAAAAGTTGGTGTCGACCGTGGGACTTAGAAAAATTTCGGGAAGTCCGATTCGCCTGCTGGAATTACCGCACGGGCAGGACACCTCGCTCCGACGAATCGGTTTTTTCCATTTTTTCCGAAAAATAAATTTTTGTAATTTTTTTTAATGTTAAAAACGTTAATAAACTTCATGTTTACGCATGGATTAAACATTGAAATAATTTTAAAACGCTTATTAAAAAAGTTGGTGTCGACCGTGGGACTTAGAAAAATTTCGGGAAGTCCGATTCGCCTGCTGGAATTACCGCACGGGCTGGACACCTCGCTCCGCCGAATCGGTTTTTTCCTTTTTTTCCGAAAAATAAATTTTTGTAATTTTTTTTAATGTTAAAAACGTTAATAAACTTCATGTTTACGCATGGATTAAACATTGAAATAATTTTAAAACGCTTATTAAAAAAGTTGGTGTCGACCGTGGGACTTAGAAAAATTTCGGGAAGTCCGATTCGCCTGCTGGAATTACCGCACGGGCAGGACACCTCGCTCCGACGAATCGGTTTTTTCCATTTTTTCCGAAAAATAAATTTTTGTAATTTTTTTTAATGTTAAAAACGTTAATAAACTTCATGTTTACGCATGGATTAAACATTGAAATAATTTTAAAACGCTTATTAAAAAAGTTGGTGTCGACCGTGGGACTTAGAAAAATTTCGGGAAGTCCGATTCGCCTGCTGGAATTACCGCACGGGCAGGACACCTCGCTCCGACGAATCGGTTTTTTCCATTTTTTTTGAAAAATAAATTTTTGTAATTTTTTTTAACGTTGAAAACGTTAATAAACATCATGTTTACGCATGGATTAAACATTGAAATAATTTTAAAACGCTTATTAAAAAAGTTGGTGTCGACCGTGGGACTTAGAAAAATTTCGGGAAGTCCGATTCGCCTGCTGGAATTACCGCACGGGCTGGACACCTCGCTCCGCCGAATCGGTTTTTTCCTTTTTTTCCGAAAAATAAATTTTTGTAATTTTTTTTAATGTTAAAAACGTTAATAAACTTCATGTTTACGCATGGATTAAACATTGAAATAATTTTAAAACGCTTATTAAAAAAGTTGGTGTCGACCGTGGGACTTAGAAAAATTTCGGGAAGTCCGATTCGCCTGCTGGAATTACCGCACGGGCAGGACACCTCGCTCCGACGAATCGGTTTTTTCCATTTTTTCCGAAAAATAAATTTTTGTAATTTTTTTTAATGTTAAAAACGTTAATAAACTTCATGTTTACGCATGGATTAAACATTGAAATAATTTTAAAACGCTTATTAAAAAAGTTTACTCTTGACCGTGGGGACTTAGAAAAATTCCGGCTTGCACGGATTCGACCACTCTGTTTTTCGGAGTTTCTGAGAAAAATAAATTTTTGTAATTTTTTTCATTATGATTTCTGAGTTCTCCCAGTAGTTTAATGTAAGGATTAAGCATTTAAAAATTTTTAAATCGAATATTAAAAAAGTTTACTCTTGCAATTTTTGGAAAAAAAAAATTCTAAAAAATTTTTCTTTCGGTGGAAACTAACGTTTAATATGTACAATAACGATTTATCGAATAAAAATCGTATGTTAATATATGTTCGAATCGACCATAGTTTCAGCGGCTAAGTACCAGCAGCCCGGCCGGTTGGTCTGTACGCGCGGCAGTTTACCACCATAAGCGCCCGTGCTGAGCGGCCGGCGCCGCGGTCGTCGCGGCCGCCCGT
>NW_027475309.1:2500-10000 GCF_051020985.1 Nomia melanderi | reverse complement strand
TATAATAGAAATACCCGTCGTAGCGTTTCTTCCGAGTCAACCCGCTCACGAAACTCTCTCTCGTCGTGGAATCCCCGCGTCGGAGAGTAAAACGCGAATTCATACTATGAAAACTTACGTCTCTCGACGATGGGACGATCCACGCGAAGAGTTGTTTACGTGTACGCGTATGGTGCGATTGCGTCGATTCGCTTTTCTGTACGGGGAGAAATAGAACGTTGAGTTGACTTATCGGGTCTTCGTTGGAATTACCGTCGCTGGCATTGTAAACTCCAGATGACCTTGTGATTCCTTCGTCGGGCACTGGTAAAGGGTGGCGATGATGCGTTCTATAATAGAAATACCCGTCGTAGCGTTTCTTCCGAGTCAACCCGCTCACGAAACTCTCTCTCTCGTCGTGGAATCCCCGCGTCGGAGAGTAAAACGCCGAAGGCTTACTATGAAACTTACGTCTCTCGACGATGGGACGATCCACGCGAAGAGTTGTTACGTGCACGCGTATGGTGCGATTGCGTCGATTCGCTTTTCTGTACGGGGAGTAATAGAACGTTGAGTTGACTTATCGGGTCTTCGTTGGAATTACCGTCGCTGGCATTGTAAACTCCAGATGACCTTGTGATTCCTTCGTCGGGCACTGGTAAAGGGTGGCGATGATGCGTTCTATAATAGAAATACCCGTCGTAGCGTTTCTTCCGAGTCAACCCGCTCACGAAACTCTCTCTCGTCGTGGAATCCCCGCGTCGGAGAGTAAAACGCGAATTCATACTATGAAAACTTACGTCTCTCGACGATGGGACGATCCACGCGAAGAGTTGTTTACGTGCACGCGTATGGTGCGATTGCGTCGATTCGCTTTTCTGTACGGGGAGAAATAGAACGTTGAGTTGACTTATCGGGTCTTCGTTGGAATTACCGTCGCTGGCATTGTAAACTCCAGATGACCTTGTGATTCCTTCGTCGGGCACTGGTAAAGGGTGGCGATGATGCGTTCTATAATAGAAATACCCGTCGTAGCGTTTCTTCCGAGTCAACCCGCTCACGAAACTCTCTCTCGTCGTGGAATCCCCGCGTCGGAGAGTAAAACGCGAATTCATACTATGAAAACTTACGTCTCTCGACGATGGGACGATCCACGCGAAGAGTTGTTTACGTGCACGCGTATGGTGCGATTGCGTCGATTCGCTTTTCTGTACGGGGAGAAATAGAACGTTGAGTTGACTTATCGGGTCTTCGTTGGAATTACCGTCGCTGGCATTGTAAACTCCAGATGACCTTGTGATTCCTTCGTCGGGCACTGGTAAAGGGTGGCGATGATGCGTTCTATAATAGAAATACCCGTCGTAGCGTTTCTTCCGAGTCAACCCGCTCACGAAACTCTCTCTCGTCGTGGAATCCCCGCGTCGGAGAGTAAAACGCGAATTCATACTATGAAAACTTACGTCTCTCGACGATGGGACGATCCACGCGAAGAGTTGTTTACGTGTACGCGTATGGTGCGATTGCGTCGATTCGCTTTTCTGTACGGGGAGAAATAGAACGTTGAGTTGACTTATCGGGTCTTCGTTGGAATTACCGTCGCTGGCATTGTAAACTCCAGATGACCTTGTGATTCCTTCGTCGGGCACTGGTAAAGGGTGGCGATGATGCGTTCTATAATAGAAATACCCGTCGTAGCGTTTCTTCCGAGTCAACCCGCTCACGAAACTCTCTCTCTCGTCGTGGAATCCCCGCGTCGGAGAGTAAAACGCCGAAGGCTTACTATGAAACTTACGTCTCTCGACGATGGGACGATCCACGCGAAGAGTTGTTACGTGCACGCGTATGGTGCGATTGCGTCGATTCGCTTTTCTGTACGGGGAGTAATAGAACGTTGAGTTGACTTATCGGGTCTTCGTTGGAATTACCGTCGCTGGCATTGTAAACTCCAGATGACCTTGTGATTCCTTCGTCGGGCACTGGTAAAGGGTGGCGATGATGCGTTCTATAATAGAAATACCCGTCGTAGCGTTTCTTCCGAGTCAACCCGCTCACGAAACTCTCTCTCGTCGTGGAATCCCCGCGTCGGAGAGTAAAACGCGAATTCATACTATGAAAACTTACGTCTCTCGACGATGGGACGATCCACGCGAAGAGTTGTTTACGTGCACGCGTATGGTGCGATTGCGTCGATTCGCTTTTCTGTACGGGGAGAAATAGAACGTTGAGTTGACTTATCGGGTCTTCGTTGGAATTACCGTCGCTGGCATTGTAAACTCCAGATGACCTTGTGATTCCTTCGTCGGGCACTGGTAAAGGGTGGCGATGATGCGTTCTATAATAGAAATACCCGTCGTAGCGTTTCTTCCGAGTCAACCCGCTCACGAAACTCTCTCTCGTCGTGGAATCCCCGCGTCGGAGAGTAAAACGCGAATTCATACTATGAAAACTTACGTCTCTCGACGATGGGACGATCCACGCGAAGAGTTGTTTACGTGCACGCGTATGGTGCGATTGCGTCGATTCGCTTTTCTGTACGGGGAGAAATAGAACGTTGAGTTGACTTATCGGGTCTTCGTTGGAATTACCGTCGCTGGCATTGTAAACTCCAGATGACCTTGTGATTCCTTCGTCGGGCACTGGTAAAGGGTGGCGATGATGCGTTCTATAATAGAAATACCCGTCGTAGCGTTTCTTCCGAGTCAACCCGCTCACGAAACTCTCTCTCGTCGTGGAATCCCCGCGTCGGAGGGTAAAACGCGATATATAATAGTATATGCCAGTGGTTCGCGCGCGTCGTCTCTGAGATACGCGGTCGACAGAGTTCCGAAAACACGTGATGTGCCACGATTTCCGTGCGTCTTACATCTTTCGACGATGGGACGATCCACGCGAAGAGAACGTTCGTGCTTGCGTGAGGTGCAACAGCGTCGATTCGCTTTTCTGTACGGGGAGAAATAGAACGTTGAGTTGACTTATCGGGTCTTCGTTGGAATTACCGTCGCTGGCATTGTAAACTCCAGATGACCTTGTGATTCCTTCGTCGGGCACTGGTAAAGGGTGGCGATGATTCGTTCTATAATAGTAATACCCGTCGTAGCGTTTCGACCGATGTCACCCGCCACGAATGTCTCTCTCGACGTGGAAACCCCGCGCCGAAGAGTAAACGCGAAGGCTTACCATACGAAAGAAAACGGTATTATACGCCTGTGGTATGTGCGTCTCGGCTCTGTGATACGCGATCGGCAGAGTTACAAAAAAACGTTGATGGGCCACGATTTCCGTGCGTCTTACATCTTTCGACGATGGGACGATCCACGCGAAGAGTAGTTACGTGCTCGCGCGAGGTGCGATAGCGTCGATTCGCTTTTCTGTACGGGGAGAAATAGAACGATGAGTTGACTTATCGGGTCTTCGTTGGAATTACCGTCGCTGGCATTGTAAACTCCAGATGACCTTGTGATTCCTTCGTCGGGCACTGGTAAAGGGTGGCGATGATTCGTTCTATAATAGAAATACCCGTCGTAGCGATTCGGCCGAGACACCCGCCACGAAACTCTCTCTCGTCGTGGAATCCCCATGTCGGAGAGTAAAACGCGAAGGCTAACTATATAAGAAACATATAGTATTATTTATGCCTGTGGTTCTCCGTTTGTCCTACTCTCAGATACGCGACTCGGAGAGTTACGAATAATCGTGATGGACCACGATTTCTGTACGTCTTACATCTTTCGACGATGGGACGATCCACGCGAAGAGATCATTCCTGCTTGCGTGAGGTGCGATAGCGCCGATTCGCTTTTCTGTACGGGGAGAAATAGAACGATGAGTTGACTTATCGGGTCTTCGTTGGAATTACCGTCGCTGGCATTGTAAACTCCAGATGACCTTGTGATTCCTTCGTCGGGCACTGGTAAAGGGTGGCGATGATTCGTTCTATAATAGAAATACCCGTCGTAGCGATTCGGCCGTGTCACCCGCCACGAAAATCTCTCTCGTCGTGGAATCCCCGCGTCGTAGAGTAAACGCGAAGGCTTGCTATAGAAGACTATAGTTTATACGCCTGTGGTTCACCGGTTGCCTGCTCTCCGGGGTACGCGATCGCGCAGGAGTTACGGAAGAACTTGATGGGCCACGATCTCCAAGCGGCTATATCTTTCGACGATGGGACGATTCACGCGAAGAGAACGTTCGTGCATGCGTGAGGTGCGATAGCGTTGATTCGCTTGTCTGTACGGGGAGAAATAGAACGATGAGTTGACTTATCGGGTCTTCGTTGGAATTACCGTCGCTGGCATTGTAAACTCCAGATGACCTTGTGATTCCTTCGTCGGGCACTGGTAAAGGGTGGCGATGATTCGTTCTATAATAGAAATACCCGTCGTAGCGTTTCGACCGATGTCACCCGCCACGAAATTCTCTCTCGTCGTGGAATCCCCGCGTCGGAGAGTAACCGCCGAAGGCTTGCTATAGAAGACTATAGTTTATACGCCTGTGGTTCACCGGTTGCCGGCTCTCCGGGGCACGCGATCGCGCGAAGGTTACGGAGGGACGTGAAGCGCCCGAGCAATGAAACGTCCGCAGGAGGAAACGAGCAACCGCCGAACATTGTTTCGCGACGTTTCCATAATGTATTGTCGTTTCGCTCGCATCCCGCTTCTTTCCCCTAGTTTCCTCGACGCGTAGTTTCGCAGCCTTAGTGGACGAATCATTCTCGATTCGAGGAAAGATATGCAGTGGGGCGTGCAATGAGCCCGCCAGAGACCACGATCTCCAATGCGTCTTTACATCTTTCGACGATGGGATGATCCACGCGAAGAGAACGTTCGTGCTTGCGCGAGGTGCGTTAGCGTCGATTCGCTTTTCTGTACGGGAGAAATAGAACGATGAGTTGACTTATCGGGTCTTCGTTGGAATTACCGTCGCTGGCATTGTAAACTCCAGATGACCTTGTGATTCCTTCGTCGGGCACTGGTAAAGGGTGGCGATGATTCGTTCTATAATAGAAATACCCGTCGTAGCGATTCGGCCGAGTCACCCGCCACGAAACTGTCTCTCTTTCGTCGTGGAAACCCCGCGTCGGAGAGTAAAACGCGCGAAGGCTGTGACTGTAACATATATATATACAGTATACAATGCCTGTGGTTTTTGCGCGTGTCGGCTCTTCGGTATACGCGATCGGCCAGAGTTACGGAGGGACGGTGAAGCGCACGAGAAATTGAAACGGCCGCACGATTGGAACCGAGCAACCGTCGAACATTGTTTCGCGACGTTTCCATAATGCGTTTTCGTTTCGCTCGCATACCGCTTCTTTTCCCCTAGTCTCTGAGACGCGTTTTCGAGCCGTTCTTCTACTATCGATTCTCGTAGAGAGAAGGGACCGGGTAGTCTGGAAGTGGAACCCGCATCTTGCGTGTACCGTACACGGAATTGAGAGGACCGGCCGTGAAGCTCGTTTTAAAGCCGTGCGTCTGACACCCAACTCTTGCGCGCCAATTTCGCGGCAAGAGATAATATGGGACGAATGACCGGCAAAGAGCCAGCTGTGAAGTCTGTTTTTTTAATCGAATCCGTGGACGTGTGTATGCCGTAGCGTCGCTCGTCGTGTTCGTTCATGGTCGTTCCGAGAGAAAGAACGAAAGCGGTAACGAAGGGACCGGCCGTGAAGCTCGTTTTAAAGCCGCGCGTCTGACACCCAACTCTTGCGCGCCAATTTCGCGGCAAGAGATAACATGGGACGAATGACCGGCAAAGAGCCAGCTGTGAAGTCTTTTTTCATTATTTGCTTTCAATCGATCGATCGGTACGATTCGTGCAACGTTTCGCGCGATGCGACGCGAAAACATGCGCGCAACAATAGATGCGTCTGATCGGAAGAACGCGAGGGTCGACTGCACGCGATGGATTCAGTATCGGGTAGGATACAAAATATATCCCCGTCGTTTCCACGCGTGCGAGTCTTCTGCGTCTTTCGCGGGTTTTTGAATGCACTATACGCCCGGAACGTCGAGAAATATATACATATTACTTGAACGTTTTTCGTCTCGAAAGGCTTCGGTGTCGTCTCCAAGGCGACGCCTGAATCTCCTTCGCGCGCTGGTCGGAGATTCAGGTATCAACTTTTATCTTCTCTTTGAAAGAAGAGAGATATTAGGTCGAACAAATGAGAATAAAATTATATATGTGAAATATAAAATTTATACGATTACCCTGAACGGTGGATCACTTGGCTCGTGGGTCGATGAAGAACGCAGCTAATTGCGCGTCAACGTGTGAACTGCAGGACACATGAACATCGACATTTCGAACGCACATTGCGGTCCACGGATACAATTCCTGGACCACGCCTGGCTGAGGGTCGTTTACGTACCATACACTGCTTGCGTAGCTCTGTCAAATCCCCGCCGTCGTTCACCTCTTCGGATCGAACGTTTTTTTACCGAAGGGCGCAAAGAACGTTTCTGAGTCGGGTTAAGAGAAGGATGCTACGTACGAGCGAACGATGGGTGTCTCGTCGGCGTTTGTCGCGGACACGCGAAAATTCTGTGAATTTCACGGACAGTGTACGTTCTAGTTGTTGCAAAACGATCGGAATCGTTTGTATGGACTCGCGTGAGTGTTCGCGGCGTCGTGCGTCGTTCAATTACGACCGCCCGCGGATACCGCTCCACTGCGATATGGATCTGAGCGACAACTTTTTCGGCTGTTCGTGAGATGAACGGTTTCGTGTGTTTAGAAAAATTTTTTTTCCCGCGCTCCCGACGTCACCTGAAATGATGCGTCAGAGGTGAAAGAAAATATTAAGAAGTCGAGAGAGAGAGAGACTACACACGTTTTATTCATATTTTGTATACCGTGCGTGAGACGGATGTGCACGACACGTCGTATGTCGGTATATTACCGACTGGCCCCAGGGAGATTGTTTTCTTCCTCTCTTACGAATGAGATGTACGTTTCGGAGGATCGTCGTTACCGAAACACACGGCAAAACGAGACTTCTCGCAGCAGAACCTTTATACACAATACACATCGACTCTTTTTACCCCGAGAGAGAGAGAAAAGGTGTATTTCTTTTTTTTATTTTTCGAATTCGACGCACGAACGCTTTGACGACTGGAGAAAAACACGGTGTGTGTTAAAATCGTGCGGGACGAGCATGCGTATTCGTAACGGGTCGAATAGTTCTTATTCCCCGTCGTCGCGTGTCCTCGCTGGACCACCACCGTGCGCTTCCGCCACGTTCAGTTGAATTTCGAAATATATATATATAAAAAGAATCACCATATACTCTCTTTCGGGAGGTGTATTTTTATCGGTTTCTGCTATAGAGAAGAGACGGAGATCGTGTTGTGAGGTGTAACGTTTCTGTATCCCCGTTTCGGAGGATCGTCGTTATCGGCGGAACACACGTCAAAACGAGACTTCTCGCAGAACCTTTATACACAATACACATCGACTCTTTTACCCCGAGAGAGAGAAAAGGTGTTTTTCTTTTTTTTTTATTTTTCGAATTCGACGCACGAA